>NW_026057577.1:3269479-3452883 GCF_023721935.1 Panthera uncia | reverse complement strand
ATATATATATTGCTCAGCAATCAAAAGTAATGAAATCTTGCCATTTGCAATGACATGGATGGAACTGAAGGGTATTATGCGAAGTGAAATTAGTCAGTCAGAGAAAGACAAATGTCATTTGACCTCACTCATATGAGGGCTTTAAGAGACAAAACAGATGAACATAAGGGAAGGGAAACAAAAATAGTATAAAAACAGGGAGGGGGATAAAACATAAGAGAACCATAAATATGGAGAACAAACAGAAGGTTACTGGAGGGGATGTGGGAGGGGGAATGAGCTAAATGGTAAGGGCCACTAAGGAATCTACTCCTGACATCATTGTTGCACTATATGCTAACTAATTTGGATGTAAATTAAAAAAAAATTAAAGAAAATAAATAAAATAAAGATCATAAAAATACTCAATGACTTGAGGAAACAGTGGAGGACATCATTGAGTTCCTTAACACATTAAAAAAAAATCAGAGATGAAGAACACAGTAAATGAAATTAAGAATATATTTGATGGAATAAGTCAGAGGCTGAAAGTAGCAAAGGACTGTATCAGAGAGATAAATGTCAGTGTAATGCAGAATAATGAAGCCAAATAAATGAGAGAAGAAATATGCAAAGGAAAATAGATTTTGGGAATTCAGTGACTCCATCAAGCATAATAATATTTTCATTATATGGATCCCAGAATAGGTAGAGAGAAAATGGGGCAGAAATATTATCTGCAGAAATGATAACTTAAAACTTCCCTATGCTTTGGAAGGAAACATATATCCAGATCAAGGGCACACAGAGATCCCCAGAAAAAAAAAAAAAAAACAAACAAACAAGGAGGCAATATGCTGATTTTTTAGCAGAAACTTTGCAGGCCCAAGCACAGTAGCATGTCAGTAATGAAAGGAAAACAAGCAAACAAAAACTACAAGCAATACTTATACTTGAAGATTATAATTCAGAATTCAAGAAGAGATAAAGGTTTTCCCAAACAAAAGTTAAAAGACCTTATCATCACTACACCAGACTTATAAGAAATGTTAAACAGATTTCTTCAAGTGGAAAGGAGGAAGTTATAATTAGATGTAAACTATGACACCATATATACATAAGATGTGGAGGAAAGAGTTATAAAAGGAAGATTTTAAGTAATATGTTTGAACGTATTGTCTGCCAATTTAATGTAGACCTCTTAAGGTGGACATAAGCATGTTATATATAAACTTGGTAACCTAAAATATAAAATCTATAATAGATATATATAAAATAAAGATTATAAAAGCCAAACATAACACTATAGAAACGCATCAATTACAAAAAAAGGAGAACAAGACAAGAAAAAAGGAACAGAAAACTACAAAACAACCAGAAAACAATAAAAAAAAAACAAATATGTACTTAATAATTATTTTGAATGTTAATAGCCTAAATTCTGCAATAAAAAAAAACATATACAGTGAAATGGATAAAAAGCACAACCAATCTAAATGCTTCCTACAAGACTAGCTTCACAGCTAAAGACACATACAGACTGAAAGAGAAGATGCGGAAGAACATTTACCACATAGAAAGGAAAAAAATTGGAGAAGTAATAATTATATCAGAAAAAATAATCGTTAAAAGACATACTGTAAGAGTGCCTGGGTGGCTTAGTCTATTGAGCGTCCGACTTCAGCTCAGGTCATGATCTCAAGGTTTGGGAGTTCGAGCCCTGTGTCAGCTTCTGTGCTGACAGCTCAGATTCTGGAGCCTGCTTTGGATTCTGTGTCTCCCTCTCTCTCTGCCACTCTCAACCCCAACGCTCTGTCTCTCTCTGTCTCCGAAAAATGAATAAACTTTTGTTAAAAAAAAAAATAAAAGAAATACTGTAACAAGAGACTAAAAGTGCCATTACATAATGATAAATCAACAAATCCAACAAGAATATTTAACAATTATAAATATTTATGCTCCCAAATATTGGAGCACCTAATTACATAAAGAAAATATTAACATACATAAAGTGAGAAACTGATGGTAACACAATAAAAGTAAGGAACTTAAAACCACCCTTGCAACAATGCATAAGTCATCCAAGCAGAAAATCAATAAGGAAACAGTGTCTTTGAATGAGACATTAGCCCCAATGGACACTACAGATATATACACAAAGTTCCATCCAAAAACTATAGAATGCGTGTTCTTTTCATGTGTACACAGAACATTCTCCAGAATAGATCACACTAGACAACAAAACAAATTTTAATAAATTTAACATAATTGAAATAATACCATGCATATTTTCTGACCAAAACAATATAAAACAAATCAGAATTAAAAAAAAAAAAACAGAAACAAACATGTGGAAGTTAAATAATAATATGCTACCAAATAATCATTGGATCAATGAAGAAATTAAACAAAATATCAAAACATACATGAAGATAAAAAAATATAAATATAATTGTCAAAAATCTTTGGGACAAAGCAAAAGCAGTATAAGAGGGAAATACAAAGTGTTACAAACCTTCTCACAGATATAATCAACACATCTTTGACAAAGCAGGAAAGAATATCCAATGGAAAAAAGTCCCTTCAACAAAATGCGTTTGGAAAACTGGACTGTGGCATGCAGAAGAATGAATCTGGACCACTTTTTTACACCATACACAAAAATAATTTCAAAACGAATGAAAGATCTAAATGTGAAACAAGAAAACATCACAACTCTGGGGGAGAATGCAGGCAGCAATCACTTTGACATTGGTCACAGCAGCTTCTTACTGGACACATCTCTGGAAGGAAGGGAAACAAAAACAAAAATGAACTATTGGGGCCCTCATCAAGATAAAAATCTCCTGCATATTGAAGGAAACAATCAAGAAAACTAAAAGGGAATGTATCGAATGGGAGAAGATACTAGCAAATGACATATGGATAAAGGGTTAGTATCCAAAATCTATAAAAAACTTATCAAGTTCAATATCCAAAAATCAAACAACCCAGTTAAGAAATGGGGAGAAGACCCGAATAGACATTTTCCAAAGAAGACATCCAGACATCATGTGTCTAACAGACACATGAAATATGCTGAACATCACTCATCACTAAGGAAATACAAATCAAAACTACAATGAGATATCACCGCACAACTGTCAGAATGGCTAAAATTAACAACAGAGAAAACAGCAGAGGTTGTTGAGGATGCAGAAAACGGGAACCCTTTTGCACTGCTGGTGGGAATGCAAACTGGTTCAGCCACTCTGGTAAACAGTATGGAGGTTCTTCAAAATTCAAAAATAGAAATGACCTATGACCCAGCGGTTGCACTAGTAGGTAATTATAAAGAGTGTACAAAAATATAGGTTCAAAGGGGTACATGCACCCCAATGTTTATGAAAGCATTATCAACAATAGGCAAACAATAGAAAGACCCCAAAGGTCCATCGAGTAATTAATGGATAAAGAAGTTATGGAATACATTATATAAATAAGGAATATTACTGGGTAATCAAAAAGAATGAAATCTTGCCATTTGTAATGATGTAGATAGAGCTAGAGTACATTATGTTCGGTGAAATAAGTTTGTCAGTGAAAGACAAATAATGATTTCCCTTATATGTGGAATTTAAGAAGCAAACAGATGAGGATATGGGAAGGGGGGAAAAAAAAGAAAGGAAGGAAACTGTACTAGACTCAACCATAGAGAACAGCTGAGAGTTGATGGAGGTAAGTGGGTGGGAGGTGGGTCTAAATGAGTGATGGGTATTAAGGAGGGCACTTGTGATGAACACTGGGTATCATATGTGAGTGTTAATCACTAAATTCTACTCCTTTAACCAATATTACACTATGTTAAATAATTAGAAATTAAATAGAAGTTGGAAAAAAATCCCAAAACAACCTACAAATAAACTAAGAAGTCAGTTCAGCAAGTCACCAGGATAAAGGTCAATATAAAATAAATATATATGACATAAAATTGCAATGCTTTTTAAAATTGCAAAAAAAAAAACAGTTATGTAAATTTAACAAAACAGAATTGGTGTAGTGAAAAGCCAAAGACACTTATCAAGACAGTAAGGTAGTGGCACAAAAACAGACACATCAATCAACGGATGATAATAGAAAACCCAGAAATGAACCCACAACTATGTCATTAACTAATCCTCAACAAAATAACAAAGAATAGTCACTGGAAAAAAAGACAGGTTCTTCAAAATATGGTGTTGGGAAAACTGGATGGCCACATGCAAAAGAATTAAACTGGACCACTTTCTTATACCATACACAAAAATAAATGCAAAATGGATTAAAAACTTAAATGTGAGACATTAAAATATCAAAGCCCTAATGGACAACACAGACAGAAACCCCTTGACCTCAGCTGCATCATCTTACTGCACACATCATTGAAGCAGCCTATGAAATGGGAGAAGATATTTGCAAATGACATATTGGAAAAAGGGTTAGTATCCAAAACCCATAAGGAACTTATCAAACTCAACATCCAAAAACAAACAAATGAAAAACAAACAACCCAGTTAAGAAGTGGGCAAAAGACATGAAAAAACACTTTTCCAAAGAAGACATCCAGATGGCTAACAGACAGATGAGAAAATGCTCAACATAATTCATTCTCAAAGAAATACAAATCAAGACCAGGACGAGATATGACCTCGTACCTGTCAGAATGGAATCATGAAAATTTAAATACAGGAATTAAACATACCTAAACAGGTATGAATTAGAATACTCAATACAGCTAAATGTCAATCCTTCTGAAATTGGTATAGAGATTTAAAGCAATTCCAGTTTAAATTTTACTGTTTTCTTGCATACATGGATAAGATTATAATAAAATTTCTAAGGAGAGATAAAGAACTGGAAAAGTTAAACAATTTTAAAAAATGAGAGTGATGGGAATTATTTTATACAAATGCTAACTTGTCACACAGCTATGGGTATTAAGACTTCAGCATTAGTGGAAGTTTAGAGATATAAATCATTGAAACATAACTGAGAATCTGGATATAAACTCACACAAATATTTCCAACCAATATTTCACAAGATTGCAAAAGCAATTCAAGAGGATAAAGATTGCAGCAAATGGTGATGAAGCAATTAGACATCCATAGGCCAAACAAACAACAAGAACAAGAACACAGTAAAACAAAATAATCCCAATTTAAATCTCAAATTTTGTACACAAAATTGCTCAAAATGGACAATGGGCTTAATTATAAAAGGTAAAACAATTTTATTAGAAATAAAATGTAGGAAAAAAATAGGATTTAAGAACAAACAAGTAGTTTTTAGACTTGGCACCCAAAGCATAAAAAGAATAGTTGATAAACTGGACTTCATCAATATTATTATTTTTTATATCTTGAAAAATTTTGCCAAGACCATCACATTACTAGCTACATATAAAACAACTACAAAAATTGTATCAGACAAAAGTCCAGTCAAAAATACATAATGAATTATTAAATTCAACAATGAAACACAGCAACAACAACAACAACAACAACAACAACAACATAAAAAAATCTGGAATATTGGCAAAAGAATTGAAGTATATTTCATAGAGGAGGATGTATGGAAAATAAGTAAATATAAAATGTTAACAAGTAGAGGGAATAGTTAAGATGGTAAAGAAGGAGGGGGGCAGGGAATTCCCTCCTCCTTCAAACACAGCTATATTGAGATCAGATCACTTGGAACACCAGGAAATCAATCTGCCTAGTGGCAGAAGAATCTTCACAGGTGAAGGGAGACAGTTTGGCCTGACAGAGGCGGATTTATGTGAATTGGGGGAGATAAACAGCATGGACACGGAGGGGAGGGATCCCTACTGTGGAGAGACAAAGGGTGAGAAAGAGAAGCTGTGGACTGTGGTATAGTGTTAGAAAAAGAGAAAAACAGAGGCTAAAGTCTGGGATTGTGATGCCTCCTACTTTGGTTTTCTTCTTCAATATTACTTTGGATATTCTGGGTCTTTTGTGGTTCCATACAAATTTTAGGACTGCTTTTTCTAGCTTCAAGAAGAATGCTGGTGCAATTACGATTGGGATTGAACTGAATGTGTAGATAGCTTTGGGTAGTATTGACATTTTCACAATATTTATTCTTCCAATCCATAAGGATGGAATATTTTTCCATTTCTTTAATATGTTCTTCAATTTCCTTCATAAGCTTTCTATAGTTTTCAGCATACAGATCTTTTACATCTTTGGTTAAGTGTGTTCCTAGGTATTTTATGATTCTTGGTGCAATTGTGAATGGGACCAGTTTCTTTATTTGTCTTTCTGTTGCTTCATTATTAGTGTATAAAAATGCAACTGATTTCTGTACATTAATTTTGTATCCTGCAACTTTGCTGAATTCATGTATCAGCTCTGGAAAACAGTGTGGAGGTTCCTCAAAAAATTAAAAATAGATCTACCCTATGACCCAGCAATAGCACTGCTAGGAATTTACCCAAGGAATACAGGAGTGCTGATGCACAGGGACACTTGTACCCCAAAGTTTATAACAGCACTTCCAGCAATAGCCAAATTATGGAAAGAGCCTAAATGTCCATCAACTGATGGATGGATAAAGAAGATGTGGTTTATATACACAATGGAATACTACTTGGCAATGAGAAAGAATGAAATCTGGCCCCTTTTAGCAATGTGGGTGCAACTGGAGAGTGTTGTGCTAAGTGAAATAAGTCAGTCAGAGAAAGACAGATACCATACGTTTTCACTCTTATGTGGATCCTGAGAAACTCAACAGAAGACCAGAGGGGGGGGGAGGGGGGAAAAAGGTAGAAGCTGAGGGTTGATGGGGGTGGGGGGAGGGGAAATTGGGTGATGGGCACTGAGGAGGGCACCTGTTGGGATGAGCACTGGGTGTTGTATGGAAACCAATTTGACAATAAATTTCATATAAAAAATATTAAAGTCGGGTTTTAAAAAAGGCAAAAAAAGAAAAAGAAAAAGAAAAGGAGAAAAACATCTCCAGAGCAAAGACTTGGGATCGAGAAATGCAGAGTGGCAGTCTCTACTTTGCAAACGGCATCAGGAGCTAAAGATCAGAATTTTGAAAAGTACAGGAGTTTCCGCAGACCAAAGACAACAGTATGTGCATGCCTCCGGGTGAAGGGAGCTAACCCTGGTGCTTGGTAGCGATCTGGGGCGTGTTCCCTCCTTTGAGTTCTGTTGGAAGAGGATATAATGCCCCCCTCCAAGGACAAAAGACCTTGCAGGGGCCAGTTATATTGGCACGGAAGAGTGGTGCTACCCCAGAACTAGGTCCTCATGGTGGGAGATCCCTTAAGACATCAGGTTTTAGGGACACCTGGGTGGCTCAGTTGGTTAAGTCTCCAACTTCTGCTCAGGTCATGATATCACAGTTTGTGAGTTTGAACCCACATCAGGTTCTGTGCTGACAGCTCAGAGCCTGGAGTCTGCTTTGGATTCTCTCTCTCTCTCTCTCTCTGCCTCTCCCCTGCTTTCACTCTATCTCAAAAATAAATAAAAATAAAAAATAAATAAATAAGACCTCAGGTTTAGAATCCCAGCTGGGCACCTAGATGTTGCAGGAGACTGTGGATCAGGACAAGCCAACCCCCCTCCATGTCTGTGAGGGCTGCCTGAACAGAATGGTTGGAGTTGCCTAGGCCAAGGAGGAGAGAGTGGTGGTGTCACCATTTTCTCCACATAACCAACAGGGTGGGACTTCAGGAAACAGGACAGCAGCGGCCACAAGTGGAGGTGGCACCTGCTTAAACCAAACCTCGCCTCTCCCTGCCTGTCAACTTATCTATAGGAAAAGGACTGACAATGAGCTAAGCAGACCACTCTCCTCCAGACCAGCACAGCCACAGGTCCCAGGCACCAACAGACAGCTGTCCTGCAGTTTGTATATCAGTCTGTTGCTCTTTTTTCCCCCTCTTTTCTCTTCTTTCCTTCACTTCTGTTTTATTTTCTTTTTCTTTCTACCCTCTACTTTTTTTTTTCCTTTGGAATCAGGCTTATAGCTTCTAATTTTATGTCTGGCCAATTCTTATATATCTATATAGGTATATATCTATATCTATATCTATATCTATATCTATATATCTATATCTATCTATCTATCTATATAATATATATCTATATCTATATATCTATATATCTATATATCTATATCTATATATATCTATCTATATATATATATATATATATATATATATATATATATATATATAATCTTCTCTGCTTGTTTGTTTAATCAGGCATTAGTATACTATTTTTCTTATAATTTTTTTCTATATCTCCTTCTTTATTTTCTTTTCTTTCTCTCTGGATTTAGCTTTAAGTTTCTTTTATTCTCTGCTTGGTCTTTGTTGTTTCTTTTTCACTCTTTTCATTTTTTTTTCCTTGTATGGGATCAAGTCCATTTCCACTTCCTTTTTCACAATGTTATTTCAACAAACAAATCAAAGCACACCTGGTGGAAGGTCTAAACAATCCACCACTATGAGTAAGGAGGAGCTTTGTAGAAGAATGACCAGTGGGATAGAACAGCCAAATACACAACAAGAGAGTGGATAAAACACATTCCAAAAACACTTAGTGAAGTGCCAGTTCTTGGACAATCTATAACCTCCTTTTAATATAATAGTTCTCACAGGTACAGGACACATAACAAGCTATTAAAACACATAAAAGAAACAACCAAAATGACAAAACAGAAGAATTTCCCCAAAGGAAATTCCAGAAAGAAATGACAGTCAGAGAATTACTCAAAAAAGACATAAAAACATATCAAAACAAGAATTAAGAATATAAGTCATAAGACTAATACCTGAGCTTTAAAAAGCATATAAAACAGCACAGAATCTATTGCTACAGAGGTCAGACTTAAGAAATAGTCACAACGAACTAAGAAATGCTGTAAATGAGATGCAAAATAAATTATATTCAGTGACAACAAAGATGGAAGAAGCAGAGGGGAGAAAAGCTAAAATATAAGTTAAATTATGGAAAATTATGAACTTCAGAAAAAGAGGGAAAGGAAATTACTAGACCATGAAAGGATAATAAGAGACCTAAGTGATTCAATCAAGTGAAATAAAATCTGTAAGGTAGGCGTTTCAGAAGAAGAAGGGGGTAGGTGGGTGCAGGCTTATTTGAACAAATTAAAGCTGAGAACTTCCCTTATATGGGAAAGAAACAGGCATCCATGTCCAAGAGGCATAGAGAATTCTCTTCAAAATCAACAAAAACAGGTAAACACCATGGCATATCATAGAGAAACTGGCAAAATAAAAGGATAAAGAGAGGATAAAGATTCTGAAAGGATAAAATTCTGAAAGCAGGTAGGGACAAACAGGCCTTACCCTACAAGAGTAAATACATAAAGGTAGTAGCACACCTGGGGGCACCTGGGAGGCTTCAGCACAGATCATGATCTTACAGTTCATGAGTTCGAACCCCACTTCAGGCCCTGTGCTGACAGCTCAGAGCCTGGAGCCACTTCAGATTCTCTGTCTGTCTCGCTCTTTCTCTTTCTGTCTCCCTCTCTCAAAAAATAAATAATAAACATTATTTTAAAAAAAAGATAATAGCACACCTATCCAATGAAACTTTGCAGGCCATAAGGGAGTGGCCGGAAATACTCAATGTGCTGAATAGGAAAAATATGCAGGCAAGATATCCAGCAAGGCTCTCATTCAGAATACAAAGAAAGATAAAGGCATTCCCAGACAGACAAAAACTAAAGGAGTTCAAGGCCAACCATAAAGGAGATCTTATGGGAGACTCTGTGAGTAGAAGGCAGCAAAGACTACAAAGAAAGAAATACATAATCACAATCATGACACCTACAGATAACACAATGACACTGAATCCATCTTTTCATAATCACTCTCAGTGTAAATGGACTAAATTCCCCAAGAAAAGACATAGGGTATTACATGTAAAAGAAAAAAAAATCCATTTATACACTGCCTACAAGAGACCAAATTAAGACCTGAGGAAACCTGCAGATTGGAAGTGAGTGGATGGAGAACCATCTATCATCCTACTGGATGCCAAAAGGGAAGGTGGAGTAGCCATACTTATATCAGAAAAACTAGATTTTAAGACAAAGACTGTAACAAGAGATGAAGAATGGCATTGTATCATAATTATGGGGTCTATCTATCAAGAAGAATTAACAATTATAAAAGACTATGCACCCTAATATATAAAACAATTAATCACGAACATAAGCAATCTTATTGGTAAGAATGTGGTAATTGCAAGGTACTTTAATATTCCACTTACAACAATGGACAGATCATCGAGGCAGAAAATCAATGAAGAAACAATGGCCCTGAATGATACACTTGCTCAGATGGACTTGACAGATATATTCAGAACTTTTCAGCCAAAAGCAGCAGAATACACATTCTTCTAGAGTGCACATGGAACATTCTCCAATATAGATCACATACTGGGTCACAAAACAGCCCTCAATAAATACAAAAGAATTGAGATAATACCATGCACATTTTCAGATCACAATGCTATGAAACTTGAAATCAACCACAGGAAAAGTTTGGAAAACCTCCAAATGCATGGAGGTTCAAGAAGATCCTAATAAAGAATGAATGGGTCAACCAGGAAATTAAAGAAGAAACTAAAAAATATATGGAAATAAATTAAAATGAAAATACTATAGTCCAAACCCTTTGGGATGCAGAAAAGGCAGTCCTAAGAGGAAAATACATTGCAATATAGGCCTATGTCAAGAAACAAGAAAAATCCCAAATATAACCTCTAACAGCACACCTATAGGAACTAGAAGCAGAGCAGCAAAGAAACCCCAAGGTCAGCAGAAGAAGGTAAATGATAAAGATGAGGGAAGAAATAAAGAATATAGAATTGAAATAAAACAGTAGAACAGATTAATAAAACTAAGAATGGGTTTTTTGAAAAAAAAAAAAAAAAACTAGATAAACCCCTACACAGATTGCTCAAAAAGAAGAGAGAGGACCCAAATAGGTACAATCATGAATTAAATTGGACTTATGACAACCAACCCTTCAGAAACACAATCAATTATCAGAGAATACTATGAAAAATTATATGCCAACAAACTGGACAACCTGGAAGAAATGGACAAATGCCTAGACACGTACACACTACCAAAACTCAAAATGGAAGAAATAGAAAATTTGAACAGACCCATAACTAGGGTAGAAATTGAATTAGTTACCAAAAATATTCAAAAAATTAAGAGTCCTTGGCAAGATGGCTTCCCAGGGAATTCTACCAGACATTTAAAGCATAGTGAATACCTATCCTTCTCAAGCTGTTCTAAAAAATAGAAATGAAAGAAAATTTTCTGGTCTCATTTTATGAACACAGTATTACCTTGATTCCCAAATCATACAAAGACCCCCACATAAAAGGAGAATTAGGCCAATATCCCTGATGAACATGGATGAAAATCCTCAACAAGATACTATCAAATTGAATTCAACAGTTTATAAAAATAATTATTCACCATAATCAAGTGGGATTCATTCTTGGGCTGTAGGGCTGGTTCAATATTTGCAAATCAATCAATGTGATACATCACATTAATAAAACAAAGGATAAGAATCATATGATCCCATGAATAGATGCAGAAAAAAGCTTTTGACATAATACACCATCCTTTCTTAATAAAAACGTTTCAAGAAATTTGGAACAGAAGGAACATACCTGAACATCATAAGAGCCATGTATGCAAAGCCCATAGATAATATCATCCTCAATGGAGAAAAATTGAGAGCTTTCCCCCTGAGACCAGGAACATGAAAGGGATGTCCACTGTCACCACTGTTGTTTAACATAGGGTTGGAAGTCTTAGCATCAGCAATCAGACAAAGATGAAATAAGTCATCAAAATTGCCAAAGAAGGAGTCACATTTTCACTTTTTGCAGACGACATGATTCTCTACATGGAAAACCTGAAAGATTCCACCAAAAACCTGCTGGAACTGAATATGAATTCAGCAAAGTCGCAGTATACAAAATCAATGTACAGAAATGGGTTATATTTCTATACACCAATAATAAAACAACAGAAAGAGAAATCAAGAAATCAGTCCCATTGACAATTACACCAAAAATCATAAAATACTGAGGAATAAACCTAACCCAAGATGTAAAAGATCTCTATGCTGAAAACTATAGAAAACGTATGAAAGAAATTGAAGAAGACAAAAGGAAATAGAAAAACATTCCATGTTCATGGATTGGAAGAATAAATATTGTTAAAATGTAAATACTACCTAAAGCAATCTACACATTCAAGGCAATCCCAATCAAAATTGCACCAACATTCTTCTCAAAGCTAGAACAAGCAATCCTAAAAATTGTATGGAACTGCAAAAGACACCGAATAGCCAAAATAATATTGAAAAAGAAAACCAAAGTGGGAGTCATCACAATCCCAGACTTTAGCCTCTACCAGAAAGCTGTAATCATCAAGAAAGTATGGTATTGGCACAAAAATAGACATATGGATCAGTGAAATAGAATAAAGAACCCATAATTGGACCCACAAATGTATGGCCAACTAATCTTTGACAAAGTAGGAAACAGTATCCAATGGAAAGATGACAGTCTCTTTAGCAAATGGTGCAGGAGAACTGGACAGCCACTGTAGCAGAGTGAAACTGGACCACTTTCTTACACCATACACAAAAATAAACTCAAAATGGATGAAAGTCCTAAATGTAAGACAGAAAGCCATCAAAACCCTAGAGGAGAAAACAAGCAACAACCTCTTTGATCCCAGCCACAGTAATTTCTTGCTTGACACGACTCCAAAGACAAGGGAATTAAAAGTAAGAATTAACTATTGGGAAGATAAAAATCCTCTGCAATGCAAAGGAAACACTCAACCAAACTAAAAATCATCCCACAGAATAGGAGAAGATATATGCAAATGACATATTGGTTAAAGGGTTTGTATCCAAAAACTATAAAGAACTTGCCAAATACAGCACCTGAAAAACAAATAATACAGTGAAAAAAATGGGCAGAAGTGAATAGACACTTTTTCACAGAAGACATCCAGATGGTCACCAGACACATGAAAATATGCTCAGCATGACTCATTATCAGAGAAATAGAAATCAAAACCATAACCAGATACCACCTCACACCAGGCAGAGTGGCTAAAATTAACAACTCAGGCAACAACATATGCTGGTGAGGATGTGGAAAAACAGTAAACCTCTTGCACAGTTGGTGGGGATGCAAAATGGTGCAGGCATTCGGGAAAATAGTATGGAGGTTCCTCAAAAAAATTAAAGATATAACTACCCTAAGACCCAACAATTGCACTATCCAAAGCATAAAAGAGTGCTGATTCACAGGGTCACATGTACCCCAATGTTTATAGCAGCACTTTCAACAATAGCCAAATTACGGAAAGAGCATAAATGCCCATCAACTGATGAATGGATAAAGAAGATATGGTTTATATATACAAAATAATACTACTTGGCAATGAGAAAGAATGAAATTTTGCCATTTGCAGCAACGTGGATGCTACTGGACAGTATTATACTAAGTGAAATAAGTCAGTCAGAAAAAAAGAGATATAATGTTTTCACTGATATGTGGGACTTGAGAAACTTAAGACCATGGGGGAAGGGAAGGAGAAAATGCAAACAGAGAGGGAGTAAGTCAAACCATAAGAGACTCTTTAATACAGAGAACAGACTGAGGCTTGATGGGTGGTTAGGAGAGAGGGGAAAATGGGTGATGAGCATTGAGGAGTGCACTTGTTGGGATAAGCACTGGGTGTTGTATGTGAGCTATGAATCATGGCAATATGCTCCCAAAATGAAGAGCACACTGTATTCACTGTAATTTAGCCAAATTGTCAATAAATTACATTTGACAAAAAAGAGAGAGGACTCAAAAAAATTAAGCACAAAATCACAAATGAAAGAAGAGAAAGAACAAGTATCACCAAGAAAATTCATTATAAGGGAATATTAATTAAAAATATATGCCTACAAACTGGACAACCTACAAGACATGGATTCCAGAAAAATAAAATGTATCAAAAACTGAAGCAGAAAGAGATAGAAAAATTTGAACAGATTTATTAGCAGCAATGAAATTGAATCACTAATCAAAAAACTCCCAAACAAAGACACCTCCAGGATCAGATGGCATCACAGTGGAATCAACCTAACATTTAAGGAAGAGGTAATACCTCATCCTCCTCAAACTATTCCAAAAAAAAAAAAAAAGAAGAGAAAGTAATACTTTCAAATCGTTCTCTAAGACCAGCTTTATTGTGATACCAATAGCTCTGATGAACATGAATGCAAAAATTTTCAAAAAAATACCAGCAAACCAAATCCAACAATACATTAAAAAAAATCATACACTATGACCAAGTGGGATTTATTCCCAGGATGCAGTAGTGTTTCAACATTTTCAAAACAACCAACGTGACACATCTTATCAAAAAGAGAAAGGATTAAAACATGATCATTTCAGTAGATGCAGAAGAAGTATTGAACACCCATTCATGATAAATACCTTAACAAAAAAGGGCTAGCAAGAACATATCTCAACATAATAAAGGCCATATATGGAAAATCCACAGTGACAATCATACTCCATAGGGAAGACTGAGCTTTTCTGCTAAGGTCAGGAACAAGACAAGGATGTCCACTCCCAACACGTTTATTCAAGATAGTACTGAGAGTCCTAGCCACAATAAATAGACAATAAAAGAACAACAACAAAAAATCCAAATTGGTAAGAAAAAATAAAATATTCACTGTTTTCAAATGACATAACACTATATAGAGAAGAGCCAAAGACTTCACAAAAAATTACTGGAACTAATAAACCTATTCAGTCAAGTTGTAGGAAACAATGGTCAGAAATATGTTGCATTTCTACACACTAATAATGAAGCAGCAGAAAGTGAAATTAAAAAAATCACTTTCAATTGGACTAAAAGAAATAAAATATCTAAGAACAAACTTAACCTAGCAGATGGGAGAACAATATTTTGAAAATTATAAAACAAAGATCAAAGAAACTCAAGGGAAATAAAAGAAATGGAAAAACATCCCATGTCCATAGATTGGAAAAACAAATGCTGTTAAAATGTCTATACTACCTAAAGGAATCTACAGTTTTATTGAAGTCCCTGTGAAAATACCAATAACATTTTTCACAGAAGAAGAGCAGAAAATCTATAATCTGTAAGGAACCAAAAAAGAGGCCTTGGATAGCAAAATCAATCTTCAAAATGAAAAACACAATTGGGACTATCACAATTCTAGACCTCAAATTATATTACAAAGTTGTAGTCATTAAAGCAGCATGGTACCGACATAAGATGTAGACACATAGATCAGTGGAATAGGGTAAAACCCCAGAACTAAATGAATGCTTATATGTCAATTAATCTTTGACAAAGGAGGAATGAATATTCAATGGGAAAAATATAGTGTCTTCAATGAATGATGTTTGGAAAACTGGACAGCTTTAATAAAAAGAAAAAAAAGTGGACCATTTTCTTACCGTACACAAAAACAAATCCAAAATGGATTAAAGATCTAAATGTGAGACTTGAAATCATAAAAAAAAAATCATAGAAGAGAGCAAAGGCATTAATTTCTCTAACATCAGCCATGTAAACAATTTTCTACATATGTCTCATGAGGAAAGGGGGGGGAAAGTAAAACTAAATTATTGGGACTACATCAAAATAAAAAGGCTTCTGTGTAGCAAAGGAAACAATCAACAGAAACAAAAGGCAACCTACTGAATGAAAGAATATATTTGCAAGAGATATATCTGATAAAAAGAGTATCCAAAATCTATTAAGTGCTTATACAACTCAACACCAAAAAACTTCAGTTAAATAATGTTCAAAGACACGAACATATATTGCTCCAAAGAAGACATCCAGATGGCTAACAAACACATAAAAAGATGCTCAACAACACTCAGCACCAGGGAAATAAAAATCAAAGCTATATTGAGATAGCACCTCACACTTGTCAGAGGAGCTAAAAAAAAACAAAAACAAAACAAAAACAAACAAACAAAAAACAAGAAACAGCAAGGGTTGGTGAGGATGTGGAGAAAAGAAACCTTCTTGAACTATTGGTTGTAATGCAACCTGGTGCAGTCACTGTGAAAACCATTAGTTTCCTCAAAATGTTAAAAATTACCCTATGATCCAGTAATCACAGTACTGGGTATTTACTCAAAAAATAAAAATCACTAGTTCAAAGGGATATATGCGCCCCTATCTTTATAGCAGGATTATTTACAATAGCCAAATAATGGAAGCCATCCTACTCTCCACCAGTAGATGAATACACACACACACATACAGAGAAATAAATCAGAGAGGAATGCACCATATGATTTCACTTTTATGTGGAATTTATTAAGGAAAACAAATGAGCAAAGGAAAAAAAAGAAGAGAGAGAAAGTGAAATCAAAAAAAAGACTCTTAACTCTGGAGAACAAACTGACCGTTCCCAGAGGGGAGGTGGGTGGGGGGATAAATGATATAGATGATGGGTATTAAAGAATGCACTTGTCATGATGATCTCTGGGTGATGCGTGAAATTGCTGAATCACTATACTGCACACCTGAAACTTGTAGACCATTGTATGTTTAATATGCTGGGATTAAAATAAAAACAAACTATATAAAAATAAAGTACAATAAAAGTAACTAAATGTACCATGAAAATAAACTAATAGACTCCATATTGTAATCCTGGATTGATTGACTTTTATCATGCTTGTTTGCTCACTTACCACAGGGGAATGCCTGCTCTTACCCTGAAATTCACAAAGTTCAACCCTAATAAGTCAAACTTAAAGAGTTATAGAGTCTGAAAAAAAAAATAAAAAGAAAGAAAACAATAAAAAATAAATAAAACTGGGGCACATGGATGGCTCAGTCGGTTAAGCATCGGACTTCAGCTCAGGTTATGATCTTGCATTTTGTGAGTTCGAGTCCCGTGTCGGGCTCTGTGCTGACAGCTCAGAGCCTGGAGCCTGCTTTGGATTCTGTGTCTCCTCTCTCTGCCCCTCCCCCACTTGTGCTCTGTCTCTCTCTAGCTATCAAAAATAAATAAATGTATAAAAAATTTTAAAAATAAATAAATAAATAAATAAAAAAAATTGTACCAGAATGTGATATCATTAAACATCTATCAGGATGTTTAAAATAAAGAGTTGCTATAAAAAATACTGAGAATGGTGCAGAGTAACTAGAATACTCTCATACTGCTGATGTGAAAGTAAAATGAGACAATCACGTTGGGCAATGATAAGGTAGTTTCCTTAAAATAGTGAACAAATGTCTATCACAACATTTTGGTAATTACCTTCTGGGCATTTTAACCAGGGAATTGATTAATTTGTTCAGAGAAAAGTCTGTGCAAGAATACTTACAGAAGTTAACTCATAACAGCCCCAAACTGGAAACAACCTATATACCCTTCCATAGACAAATTGTTAATAAAACAGTATTACATTTATATTATGAAATACTCATCAATGTAAAGCAACAATCTCTTTTTTTTTAATTTTTTTTAAACGTTTATTTATTTTTGAGACAGAGAAAGACAGAGCATGAACAGGGGAGGGGCAGAGAGAGAGGGAGACACAGAATCTGAAACAGGCTCCAGGCTCTGAGCTGTCAGCACAGAGCCCAGCGTGGGGCTTGAACTAACACACTGTGAGATCATGACCTGAGCCGAAGTCGGAGGCTTAACCGACCAAGCCACCCAGGCGCCCCTTCTTTTTTTTTTTGTTTAACTTTTTTTTTTAACAATCTCTTGATACATACAAAAACTTTGATTTATCAAGGGCTTCATGCTAATTGATGCAAAGGTCAATATCAAAAGATTATGTACTCTATGATCCTATTTATATAATGTTCTTAACCTTAAAAATATTATAGAAATGGTGAATATATTAGTACATGCCAGAGTTTAGGATGGGTAGGTGAATACAAGTGAATGTTGCTATTGAAGGGCATAATGACAAGTTTTTGTGGTGTTGGAAATGACTATATCAATGTCACTATTCTGGTTGTGTAATTTTACTAGAGTTTTGTTAAATGCTATCAATGTGGAAAGTATTTCTTTTTTTAAAACTTTTTAATGTTTATTTTTAAGAAAGAGAAAGAGAGAACATGAGTGAGGGAAGGTCAGAGGGAGAGATCGAAGCAGGTTCTTGGCTGTCAGCACAGAGCCCAAACTGCAGCCTGATCTCAGGAATCCTGAGATCATGACCTGACCCAAAATCAGAGTTGGACACTTAACTGACTGAGCCACCCAGGTACCCCAAAAGGGTAAGCATTTCTTTATGTGAATCTACAACTATATGTGAATCTACAAACACCAAAAAAGTTAAATATAAAAAAAAAACTAGGTGCCTTGATTTATCCAGCATTTCTATTAAAAAAAATGTTATTTTAAAAAAAAGAAATGATTGTATTATAATAGAGGGATATAACTTACATATTAAACAATAAAAATAAACAAATATGTTCAAAAAATAAATAAATAATGAAAAATAAAATGAAATTCTTCAAAAAATTACTATCACTTTAGAAATCCATCAATTTTATGTATGAGGTTATCTTTATTTAACAAGCATTTATTGAAATGGCTATTAACCATGTTTTAAAATTGTTAGAGTATAAACTATTCAGTTTTATTTGAAATTTTTTGATTAGCTATAAACTATTAAAAAAACTTACCACGGAGGTAAGTTATGTTTATTATACATGGTCTCTTTTTCTTTAAAAATTAAAATTTTCTATGACTATGAAAAATCCTCCCTAAGCTTCCCTATGCTCTTAGTTTAGTCTTCTGTGTTCTTTGTCTTACATTCTACACTCTTGGTTCTGCCTTCTGACTCTGAGTTCCACCATCTGATACCTTACTTTTTTTTTTCTCAAAAGTTAGCACACAATTGAAAGTATTTGTTATCACCCTGCTTTCAGCCAGGATAATTTTCATAACTGCCATACTTTCATCATTTTATGTCCTCTCTGTTTCTCAGTCTCAAGCTGACAGTGTTTCCCCCTTATTAAAATTCTCAAAAATGCTGTTGATATGGCATAGATTTCATAGGTGCTCCATTGCACAATAGCCAAATTCAAAACTTTTTAATATATTTCCTTCTTCCTTTTTGATCTAGGTTGACATGGCTGAGGTACAAACATTTAGATGTATCAGTGGACTTATAGTTTGATTAAAAGATCTCTAAGAAATATCCCTTCATTCTTATAACTAAATACTTGCACCTTTTGATATTGTCAAGGTTTCAACAAAATATATTACAGACATGCACTCATTTTAATTTCTATGCCATGCTTTGTGCAAGCATATCTGAATTGTAACATCTTTTGATGTCTGTATAATCTGATAATTTTCTAACTCATCAATTTATGGTTCCTTTTTTAAAATTAATTTTTTTATTTTTATCTTTTTTTCCTTTTTTAATTTAAATTTTACTTAATTAACATACAGTGCAATATCAGTTTCAGGAGTAGAATTCATCACTTACATATAATAAGTAAGTGATTCAATATACATATTCAATATAATATGTAAGTGATTCATCACTTACATATAATACCTAGTGCTCATCACAACATGTGCCCCTCTTAATGCCCATCACTCATCTAGCCCATCCCCTCCACCTCCCTCCATCAACCCTCAGCTTGTTCTCTATTTCTAAGAATCTCATAGTTTGTTTCTCTATCTTCTCTTCCTCCTCTTTCCAATATGTTCATCTGTTTTGTTTCTTAAATCTCACATAGGAGTGAAATCATATGTTATTTATCTTTCTTCTATTGACTTATGTCATTTATCATACTACATTCTAGCTCCATTTTGGGTAGTTCTATTTTTAGTTTTTGAGGAAAACTAAACTAGTTGTTCTTCAGAGTGCTGCACCCATTTGCATTATCATCAACAGGGCAAAAGATTTCCCCTTTCTTCATATCCTTGCCAACACCTGTTGTTTCTTGTTTCATGTGTTGTGAATGTTAGCCATTGTGGAAGATGCGAGGTGGCATCTCATTGTGGTTCATGGGTTAGATTTGTATTTGCCTGATGTCGAGCATCTTTTCATGTGTCTGTAAGTCATCTATAGGTCTTCTTTGGAAATGTGTCTATTTGTGTCTTCTGCCCATTTCTTAATGTTGTTGTTGTTTTGTTTGTTTGTTTGTTTAGAAAAGTGGCTTTCTTATTTTTTTATTTTTATTTTTTAAATATAATTAATTGTCAAGTTAGCTAACATACAATGTATGCAGTGTTCTCTTGGCTTTGGGAGTAGATTCCCATGATTCACTGCTTACATTCAACACTCAAGTCTCATCTGAACAAGTGCCCTCCTCAATGCCCATCACCCATTTCCCCCTCTCCCCTGCCCACCCCCATCAAACCTCAGTTTGTTCTCTATATTTAAGAGTCTCTGATGGTTTTCCTCCCTCTCTTTTTGAAACTATTTTTCTCCTTCCCTTCCCATGGTCTTCTGTTTAATTTCCGAAATTCCGCATAAGAATGGAAACATATGATATCTGACTTTCTCTGACTGACTTATTTCACTTAGCATAATGTCCTCCAGTTCCATCCATGTTGTTGCAAATGGCCAGATTTCATTCTTTCTCACTGTCAAGTAGTATTCCATTGTGTATATAAACCATATCTTCTTTATCCATTCATCAGTTGATGGGCATTTGGGCTCTTTCTATCATTTGACTTGTCGATAGTGCTGCTATAAACATTGTGGTACATGTCCCCCTATGAACCAGAACTACTGTATCCTTTGGATAATTTCTTAGTAGTGCTATTGCTGTGTCATAGGATAATTCTATTTTTAACTTTTTGAGGAATCTCTACACTGTTTTCCAAAGTGGCTTCACTTTGCATTCCCACCAACAGTGCAAAAGGGTTCTCATTTCTCCACATCCTCACCAACATCTATTAATTCCTGAGTTGTTAATTTTAGCCACTCTGGTGTGAGGTAGTATCTCAGTGTGGTTTTGATTTGTATCCCCAGATGATGAGCCATGTTGAGCATCTTTTCATGTGTCTGTTAGCCATCTGGATGTCTTCTGTGGAAAAGTGTCCATTTCTGTCCTATGCCCATTTCTTAACTACGTTGTTTGTGTTTTGAGTGTCGAGTTTGATAAGTTCTTTATAGAGCAATCCTCAATTTGTTCTGTACAGTTAAGAGTCTCTTATGGTTTGCTTCCCTCTCTTCCTTTCATTAATATAATACCCTCTAGCTCCATCTGCATTGTTAAAAATGCTAAGATTCCATTCTTTTTGAAATCAGAGTAATATTACACTATATATATGTGTATATACACATATATATACACACACACATATATATACATACATATATAGGTATATATATATACATACATACATACATATGTGTATATATATACATACATACATATATATACAAATACACATATAACTTTTTATTGACTGATCAGTGGATGGACATTTGGGATCTTTCCATAATTGGGCTATTGTTTATAATGCTGCTATAAACATTGGGGTGCATGTGCCTTTCAAATCAGTATTTTTGTATCCTTTGGGTAAATACCTAATAGCGCAATTGATGGTTTGTAGGGTAGTTCTATTTTTAACTTTTTGAGCAAGCTCCATATTGTTTTCCAGAGTGGCTGCACCAGTTTGCATTCCCAACAGCCATGCAGAAGGATTCCTCTTTCTCTGTATCTTCACCAACATCTGTTGTTGCCTGAGTTGTTAGTTTTAGCCATTCTGAAAGGTGCGAGGTGGTGTCTCATTGTGGTTTTGATTTGTATATATATCCCTGCTGATGAGTGATGTTGAGAACCTTTTCATGTGTCTCTGGGACATCTGGTTGTTTTCTTTGGAAAAATATCTATTTCTGTTTTATTTTCTTCCCTGGATTATTTGTTTTTGTGGTGTTGCTTTTGGGAAATTTTTTTTATAGATTTTGGATACTAACCCATTATCAGATATGTCATTTGCAATTTCCTTCTACCATTCCATTCTTTGTTTCGTTGACTGTTTCCTTTGCTGTTGAGAAGCTTTTTATCTTGATGAAGTCCCAACAGTTGCCAAGCAGAAAATTCACTAGAAAAGAGTTATTGACCTAAATTTAAAATATAAAACCGTAATTTTTCTAGAAGAAAATAATAGAAGAAATCATCATAATTTAGAGTAGACTAATCCTGATATAAATCACATACCAAAAAGCATAAACCCTGAAAGATAAAAATGATAACATTGACTTCATGACAATTAAAAACCTTTTGCTCCTTAGGAGACTTTGTTAAATAAATAAGTAAGGAAGTCAAAATTTGAAGAAAATATACTCACATGCACATATCCAAAACATACATATACACATTTTAAATGGAACTACAACAATGTAATAATATGTGAGAAAATAACCCAATTACAAATGTATACCACATATGAACACTTAAGTTTCATTGTAATGGTCAGTGAACACATGAAAAAAAATCTATCATTAATTATCAGAAAATTTCAAAGTGAGACATAAGATACCCTACACACTCATCAGAACATCTAAAATTACATAGGGACAATAATAAGCATTGGTGAGAATGTGCAGAACAGAGCTATCACTACTGGGGAATGTTAAATGGCACTTACATATAATCTTGCAATTATACTCATTGCTATTTATTCAAATAAAAGGAAACACATTTGTGCCAAGGATTTGTACATGAGAGTTCAAAGCAGCTTTATTCTTCTTAAACCAAAATAGGAATGGACATCAAAATCTATAAAAGTTAATGGATGATTAAATTTTGCTATATTTATTCAAGGGAATACAACTCAGCACTAAAAAGAAATAGGCTTATGAAATACATAAGCAGCATAAATTCAATCTATAATTTATTATACTGTATGAAGTAAGTCCAGCACCAGAAATATATGCTTTACGATTGTGCATATATGAAAACCCAGAAAAAAATAGCTAAGCTATGATAGCAAAAAGGAAAACAGTGATTGCTTGGTTCTAAATGAAAAAAAAAAAAATAATAATTGAGTGCATGAGGCATGAGAAAACTTTCTGAAGACTATATACCTTGAATGTGGTTGTAGTTACATACATTTATATATTTGCCAGAATATTGAAATCTACACTTATAATAGGTGTATTCCATCATATACCAAATATAGTTCCAAAATTTATTTTAAGTTTACCTCTCATCACCTTTTGGAAAATTATTCTCAGTGAGAACATAACTAATACCTTGGTACAGTATTTGGCATCCTTAGATAATTAGCATTTTTCAAGTATCTCCTTGGTGATTTCCATTTACACGTTGATAACCACTGTTAACAGTTTCATTCTTTATTAAATAAGTGATTTTCTTGGGATTTTTGCATACAATGTGAGTTTTTAATATATATATATATATATTTATTTATATGCATATATGTGGGATTACCAATGTTCACAAAGCAACATGATGAACAAAACATACTTTTTCTTGAATAATTTGAACAAGCTCAAACTTATACAGTAAATTCCCTTATTATAACATATATGAGGATACCACCCAGACTTATTTTATTTAGTTATTTAGATTATAATTTTCTTACCTTCTGATGCAAAGTTTGTCAGATTTTCATACACTTTGCATATATTCTCTATGGTCCTGTAGTTAAAACTTCTGTGAAACAGCTTAACCTTGGAATCTACATAATAGGCAGCATTGTGTTTTACATACTTAGGTAATGCTTTCTTAGTTATTTGTTATAAAATGATTCCAAGTCAGTGTTTACTTTTGTCTTTTTTTTTTGTACTCTGTTATTAAAAAAACAAACAAAAACCAAAAAAAAAAACTTTTCGATGCTGATCTAGTATGTACTTTGCAGCCAGGGAATACTATATTCTGGGCATGCCTATGGTGGCTGAAATGTTGAAAGATACAATTCTATACTCATAAATGAATGGTGAATACCACAGGCAGTAGCAACTAATGAAGCCACTCAGAAGGCTATTCTTTCAGTTTCTATAAAGACCTTTTTAATGTTTCTCATAGTTGCTTTGTTTATTCTTTGGTCTTAACTGGAGAGGCTCTGATACTATCCAAAGGGAAGTCCTCAGGGAATCTACATGGAAGCCACAAGGCAAATTTCCAGACCTCAATGTTAATTAAATTCTAACACTTCTCACAAGGGCAATTTCAGACCATGCTTTTTTCTGCACTCTGGCTATTGGGTATACAAAATTTGAGAAAAAAAATACACACAGGGAATATGTTGTTTATTGCATAGATGGTATAAAAGGGCCAATAAAATAGCAGGGCGATTACTTAGCTTATTTCCCTTATGGACAAACTGAATGTAGAGTGCTCTAATATACAGCTTGCTGAAAAGAAACATTTAAAGAACATTTAACTAACAAAATTCAATTCCTGAAAAATAACTGAACAGAATAAAGGCTGTGAGTACACCTGGGATACGCTCTGTACTATGTTTCACTTGCCTAGATAGTAGTGGAGTTACTTAATAGTACTTTTATAATTTTGGATATTTCTGCAGTATGGGACAATATTCTTTCTCAGACATTGATTTGGCATGTAGAATAGGCAAGCATAGCTTATAAATCAAAACCACTATAGGGATGCCTAGGTGGCTCAGTCTGTTAAGCCTCCTGACTCTTGATCTTGGCTTAGGTCATGAGTTTATGGGATCAATCCCCATGTCAGGTTCTGCACTGCCAGCACAAATCCTGATTGGGATTCTCACTCTCTCCTTCTGCCCCTCCGGCATTCATTCTCATTCTCTTTCTCAAAAAATAAGCTTAAAAAAAATTATAAGTAAATTTCAACAATTTATACATTAAATTTTAAATTTTGAAGAATTTTAAACTATTAAATATATAAATATATATAATATAAATTATATAAACATATATAAACTTATAGACATATGAAATAATATAAACTAAATATATAAACTAATCTTAAAAACGTGTAAGTTTATCTTTGTATTTAAATATTTTATTTGTATAAAAGCATTAAATGATTTAAAATTAATTTTTTCTACCACCAAGTTTCCTCCAACAGTTATATATAACATGTGTAACCCTATTTTTGATAAAGGCAGAATTAAATAACCATGATAACTTTTAAAAAGAGAAAAGGAATTTTTTCTCTTTGGGATGATGTAGACCTGATTCTTTTGCCACAGCTCTATTGATATTCTTTTTCAAACAGTTATTTATTCATTTTATATTAATACTAGAAGAAAAATGTCCATTAAATAATTATTTTATAAAAGCAATAAAAATACTTTGGACTTTTGATCTTACACTTATCATCTAAATGTTAATATTTTTCTTATGGAAATAAAGAATCAACTCAGGAAAAATGTTTTTGAAATAGTCCCACTTCTTTCCTCCAACTGTTTTCTTAAATTATAAATTCTAAGCCTATTTTTTTTTTATATTTTGGCAGAAAAAGTTAAAAAACTACAATCCTGAATACTATATTGTACACTTAGTAATATCTTATATTAAATGTTATTTCACATTAATGATTCAATGGAAACAAATTCTATGTTCCTTGAAGAATGAAAGAATTTCTGACTTCAAAGTTATTTTCTTCACTGTTCCTAACTTATGCAGGAAAATTAGTGAATAGAATGACTCTAAAAATAAAAAAAGCCAAAATTAGAAAGTTTAAAGGAATACTTACAAAAAATTATTTCCACACAATTGTAGAACCTTACTCTCTTATTTTCTGGAGATAGAAGTTACTTGTCTATCAATCTCCAACCAAACCCTAAATGACGGTGTATAACAGGGGTCACAAAGTTAATGCATTTATTGTCATAAGACAACAGCTATGCCTACAAGTTCCATTATAAGAGTTCCACCCCATCCACTAGCTCCTGATCTACATGTTGCAGATCTAACCTTCACCATTTTCTAATGCAAGTATGTGAAATAGTGGTGGAATAAAGCCATGTTCTTCCAGCAGCCACATTTGATGTATTAGCTGGTACTATGGTCTTTTAAAACAACCTACCTTGTTGTTTTAAGTTACATCACTTAAAGGGATATAACTGTGAGAAATATATTTTCTAGCTCAATTTCTTTCCTTTAAAAGTGAATTATTATACTATTTACTACGGAAAATTATTTTGTAAATCAAGTGAACTAATTCAGGGAAAATTTTTATAAAAATTCAAAATGTTTCTTTTAGCAATTAATTTTTATTATTATTGAGTCTAGGTTTATAATGAAATAGTGAATAAATAAATAAATAAATATTCCATTCTTGCTCATATGCCATATTCTGGACTTCTTGGCTTATTTCAGATCAGAGACAATGAGATATGGATGGAACAAACCAAACAGCAGTGACAGAGTTCATTTTTCTTGGGTTTTCTAGTGTTCTCTATCTGCGGCTCACCTTGTTTGTGATATTTCTCACTGTGTATCTGCTCTCCCTCATGGGAAACACTCTTATTATTTTCATTGTTCTCATGGATGTCGCACTCCAAACACCCATGTACATTTTTTTAGGAAATCTGTCATTCCTGGAGATCTGGTACACCACAGCCACGGTGCCTAAGTTGCTGGCCACCTGCCTCGCACAGGTTGTTACCATCTCTGTTTTTGGTTGTATAACCCAGTACTACTTCTTTTTCTCCATGGGAGCTACAGAGTGCATCCTGCTCGCAGTGATGGCCTATGACCGGTACCTGGCCATCTGCAGCCCTTTAAGGTATTCACTTCTCATGAGTCTTCGGGTGTGCCTGCAGTTTTCAGCTGGATCATGGATTGGGGGCTTCATTGCCCCTCTGCTACCTACTATACTCATCTCCCATCTAAGCTTCTGTGGCCCCCAGAAGATCAACCATTTCTTTTGTGACTCAGACCCCATTTTTAAACTGTCTTGCTCTGATACATTTTTGGTGGAGGCCTTGGGCTACACATGTACATCTGTTGTGATTCTAAGTTCTTTCCTTCTCACTATGTTTTCCTATGGATACATTGTGGTCACAATAATCAAGCTGTCTTCCCAAAAAGCTCAGAGGAAAGCTTTTTCCACATGTGCCTCCCACCTCACTGTGGTCACCATTTATTATGGCACCATTATCTTTGCTTATGTTCGCCCTCCAGCCAAGTACAACTTCACTATTGGTAAAGTGATCTCAGTGTTCTACTGTGTGGTCACTCCATTGGTAAACCCTCTCATATACACCCTGAGAAACAAAGATGTGAAGAAAGCTTTCAGAAAAATTCTAACAAGAAAGAGATTGCTTTTGACCAGAAAGATGCAATAAATTTGAGAGATATTTTTAAATAATCAGTTTAGAATGGGTTCCCAAGTCACACTTGCAAACAGGAAGAATTAAAAATTACATATAAAATTAATATCATTTAATATGGACATTTTGGGTTGAATTCTACTAAAATAGAATTGTATAACTGCTCTGCTTTAATGTCAGTGCAATGCCACAGTGATAGAGGTAACTCAAACTTTCTATTCACGAGAGATTCACAACCAGAAAATAGCCTGACTTAATTCCATGTGATATTTAATTGAATGTTTTCCTACTTTACACCTTAATAGTAGGTAAATAGTTGTTTTAATTAAATGATCCAGTGTTATACCATCTGATAGATGGGCTATTATAAATGTGTCAGTTTTTACCTCAAAATAACTCAATCAATAAATGTTGTTAAAAACATATGATGAGCTAGGGACTACATTTAATTGGTGTTTATATAATTGTGGATATAAACTGAAATAGATATTTAGAAGACTTTGGGTAATTAACTTTTTCTGGATGATAGAAATAGTAGAAATATATTATATTAATTTTTTTCTTGATAATACAACTGGATCTTAAGATATTAGCAGAGGTTGTGGGCACTTGGGTGGCTCAGTCAGTTAAGTGGCCAACTTTCAATTCAGGTAATGATCTCAGCTCCTGAGGTTGAGCTCTGCATCAGGCTCTGCGTTGACAATTTAGAGCCTGGAGCCTACTTCAGATTCTGTCCCCCCTCTCTCTCTGACCCTTCCCTGCTCATGCTCTGTCTCTCTCTCAAAAATAAAATAAAATATTTAAAAAATATATTAAAAAAATAAATAAAAGGATAAAAATATATGGACTTATTAAATATTTTTTATGTGCATATATAGGAGTGTTTAAAAGGAAAATGAAGACCCAAAGAAGCTGTTGGGCCCAAAAGCTTATATATCATTTTAAACGAACAACTATAACTTGTTGGGATATGCCAAGAACAAGGGCTTTGACTAGTATTAGTAAATTGTGGGTGAGTGCCCACCAAACCTATGGGAGGGACTAAAGAATGATTAGTGCCATTTTAGTAGGTTATTCCGACCTCAATAGCTAAACTGCAATAAGTGTTCTTGGGACAGGGAGGGCATTTTTCTTATTGGAAATATTATGATTTGCTTTTAGAAAGAAATGGAAGGTCAGAGAATCCTTCCAGCATCTTCTATTTCTCAAGTACTTTCAGCTCAAAATAATCAAAATGACCAAATGGCATTTTGGGGGTAGCATATTTGAACCCCTCAAACCTGGAGATACTTCCTTATCCCATTAATGGTAGTAATCATCCCGAAGTAAAATTTCTTGGAAAAGTGTATATCTAAGTATTCCATTTATGACTTTATTCATCCAATGGCTCTAACTACGTTACTTATTTTATTTTCTTTTATTTTTTTTCTTTTCCTTTCTTTTCTTTTTTCTTTATTTTTCTTTTCTTTTCTTTTCTTTTCTTTTATTTTATTATTTTATTTATTTTTGTTAAGGAAGCCAGAATCTGGGTGTGGTTTTGTGTATTTCGTAAAGAAAAATGTGAGTCATTTAATTCAACTGCAATTTAAAGACACACAAAAGAGGGGCGCCTGGGTGGCTCAGTCGGTTAAGCGTCCGACTTCGGCTCAGGTCACGATCTCCCGGTCAGTGAGTTCGAGCCCCGCGTCGGGCTCTGTGCTGACTGCTCAGACGGGCTCTGTGCTGACTGCTCAGACGGGCTCTGTGCTGACTGCTCAGAGCCTGGAGCCCGTTTCAGATTCTGTGTCTCCCTCTCTCTCTGACCCTCCCCCGTTCATGCTCTGTCTCTCTCTGTCTCAAAAATAAATAAATGTTAAAAAAAAAAATTAAAGACACACAAAAGAAGCTTGCTTGGTCCATTCATTTATTTTAATTATATGCATTATTTTTATAAACTTTTAGAGCTTCCTTTAAAAAACAACAGCAAATATGTTTTCATAGGAAAAGGGAACATTTGGTTATAAAAATAAGCATCACATTCCAGTAGGTAATTCTCATTAAAGCAGATTATCATGAAGTCTCAAAATCTGTGCTGCTGGAGATTAAAGAGTCAGATCATAAAAAAAGGCAAATGTGAGTCAGTGTACAATTATTTCTAACAAGACAATGTCAATACAGAAGTTAAAAATATTTCATTTTGTATATAAAACCAGAACAGAATTTTAAGAAATTTCACAGAATATAAAGGAGACAAGAAATATTTTATATAGAGAAGAGTTACTTAGAATTTCTTTGATGAATCTTGACAGTTTATTTATGAATACAGGTTTCACAAAATAAAATAACAATGTATATAAAGGTATCTTTTATAAGTAAGCGATTTCTTGATTAGGAAACTGTAAACGTTTTTCTTGTTTGGCTCTAATGTTTCTTGTATAAATTAACTAAAATAAATATTTCCTGTAAATTTTGAAAGTTTCTGTGTAACTGATTATTTTCTTGTAAAACAAGCTTAAATTATGGAAGTTTTTATGTAAAAAAACTTAACTCAGTTGTATTCTATTATTATTAACAAAACAACACACACACACATCATATGTAGTGGTGATGTGGGAAACAAGAGGCAAAAAAAAAAGTAGATAAAACTAAATTTCTTTTGAGAAACAAAGGCAGAAAGAAATGTTTATAAAATTAAACCTCCTTGCACCCTGCAGCCCATTGATAAATACTACAGGCAGAGTCAAAGATTTCTCCAAGAACTCCCTACAGTTAATGTTCCCTCTCAATGTTAATGCTTTGATAGAGGGAAAAACAACCTTATCTTGACAAAAGCCAGGCCGCCAATCCTGTAAGTCGTCTTTAGCATGTGAAAATCCTCTCGGAAACTTTCCCTCCTGTTTACCTATCCAAACTTCCAAGTATAACATCAGTCAATCCTCACATTTCTAGGGCAGCATTTTCTGCCCATGGATACTGTGCCCATGCATTAATAAAACCACCTTTTTAAAAATATTATTTATTTATTTATTTTTAAATGTCCACCCAAATTAGTTAGCATATAGTGCAACAATGATTTCAGGAGTAGATTCCTTAGTGACCCTTACCCATTTAGTCCTTTCCCCTTCCCATACCCCCTCCACTGCCCTGTTTGTTCTCCATATTTATGGGTCTATTATGTTTTGTCCCCTTTCCTGTTTTTATACTATTTTTGTTTCCCTTCCTTTATCTTCATCTGTTTTGTCTCTTAAAGTCCTCATTTGAGTGAAGTCAAATGATATTTGTCTTTCTCTGACTGAAGAATTTCACTTTACCTAATACCCTCCACTTCCATCAATGAAGTTGCAAATGGCAAGATTTTATTCTTTTTGATTGCTGAGTAATATTCCACTATATGTGCATACACACACACACACACACACATACATATATATCTTGAAAGATTAGAGAAAAAAAGGGGGGGAGAAAAAAAGGAAATCATTTGAAAATTTGTAAAAATGAATACACTGAAGTAGACTAAAGTGAAATGATGGAAATAAAATAGAATTTGAAAAAAAAATTACACAACAATAAAGAATATAGTAAAATATAAAGAAAAATATTTTAATAAAAATTAAAAATAATGTTTTTTTCCTCTTTCTGTATTCAAGAAAAAGAAAATAAATGAAAATAGAAAAAAAAAGTTAAAAAAAATGAAAATTGAATAGACGGACCTGCTAACAGACTAAATACGACTGAAATTATTTTGTTTTACCCTAGAAGTCAGACTATGAAGAGCTTTATTGTCCATAAACTAATCAGGCCATGAGACTTCTGTTTGTGAAGAGCAAGATTGGCCCAGTTGGGCGGGGCTTAGTGTAAGGGCTCCGTTTCCACTAGATGGCGCTGCTATCCTACTGGGGGGGGATTGTTGTGCTGCTCTTAGGTGCATATGTGTATGCTGGGGAGCTTTGAGAAGGCGTCAGACCCTTCCTCAGTCTCTATTGTCAGAACTCTGTTCTCCCCAATCAGCAAACGCACACCCATCCTTTGTCTTCAGCTTTTGTCCACTTCCTGCTTTTACACTGTCCATGACCAAGCCCCAGGTAGTACCTCTCCCCCGAGTTTTGACTCAGATGTGGCTACCTTCCCCGGTCCCCCACTTCTGAGGCTCTGCAACTTTAACGCGTTCCATCCCTCTGCAAGGATCTGAAATCATTTCAGATACCCCATAAATTCACCTGAAGACTGAGAGAACAAAACTACAGCTAAAAGGAGGGAAGAAGCCACATTGAAGCAGGTAGGAAATATGGAGATGTGGTTTTGGGGAGAAACAGATCTTGGGTGCTACAGAGAAACAGAGATATCTTGTTTGCAGAAAAAGGCCAGAGAGAGAGAAGCACACAGGGGAATGCAATGGGAGAATGCTTTCCCAAGGGCATTGGTTGGGAAAATGAGAAGAGTTGATTTTTTTGTCAGTTCTTGCAACCAGGAAGACTGAAAGACTGGAGTCTTAAAGGTCTGAAGGCTTGGTTGGGATAGAGCCCTGAGAGCATTGCCCTACTCCTGGAGAGAGGGTGGGCAAACTACAATACACACTACATGGGAGCAGAACATGTAGAAACACCAATCCGAAGAGCCTCTGAGATATAAAGGGGATAAAGTATTCACTCTTCTTGGAGTGTGTCTCTGAGGTGTAGCAATCACAGAGATGCCTCTCCAAAGAAAAAGGAATGGGAGGTTGGACTTTTAGTTTTTTAATGTTTATTTGTTTTTGAGAAAGGGTAACAGAGTGTGAGGGAGGGAGAGGCAGAGAAAGAGAGTGGGAGACACAGAATCTGAAACAGGCTCCAGGCTCCAGGCTCCAGGTACTGAGATGTCAGCACATACCCTGATGTGGGACTTGAACTTGAACACAATGATCATGACCTAGGCCAAAGTTGGATACTTAACCTACTAAGCCACCCAGGCATCCTAAGCCTAGAGTTTTAAAAGTCAGCAAGATTGGCTGTTCTAAAGACTGGAAGACACTCTGCTCCCTGGAGAAAAGGCAGGCAAACAATTGGAAGATAAAAATTATGGAAATAGCAATCTTCAAAACGCCTGGACCACAATGGGGAGATTATTTGCACTTCTCAGTGTGCCTCCTGGAGAAGCAATGTGCACAGAGGCACCTGTCCAGGGACAAAGGGGTCAGCTGGTGAGTTTTCCCTCTCCAAAGACTCAGCATAAATGCAGAGCTGATTCCAGTAAACAGCACAATGCCAACACTTGATGCCTAGCTTGCTTATACCAATCCCACATCCCTGCACTCTGGAAGTACTGCCCTTCTCAGTCAAGCTTGTCTCAGTCCCAGTGTGGTGGACCCTTTCCCCAGATGACCAACCCAAGCCTTTGTCCTAAGCACATTTCTCAATCATAGAGTTCTGCAGGTCTTCAGTTGTACTAGGAGTATTATTGGAGATCACCTAACAAGTCAACCAGAGCACACCTATTTAGAATTCACCACACTCTGACCAAGGACCAAACACTGTCCACTTCAGGCAAAGAGAGCCTCTGCAGATGAATTTCCTGAAGGATAGAGCAGGCAAATGCTAACATCAGATCACATACAAGGCACACAACAGACATCCCTGGTAGCACCAGGCCTAGATACTATATGACCTCTTCTTTATAAAAATATTACTCTTAGGAGCAAGAAACATGCCTGGCTTTTTTTTAAAACACAGAAGCATGCAGAGACTTAGACAAAATGCTAAGATGGAGGAATATACCCAAATGAAAGAACAAGATAAGATCATGGCCAGAGATCTGAATGACACAGATATAAGTAACATGCCTGATGGAGAATTTAACGAAACAATCATAAGGATACTGACTAGGCTTAATAAAAGAAAGGAAGACTTCAGGGAGGCCTTTCCCACAGTCAGGAAAGGGATTAAAAAGTCTGTCAAAAATGAAAAAATGCAGAGCGCCTGGGTGGCTCAGTTGGTTAAGCGTCTGACTTCGGCTCAGGTCATGATCTAGTGGTCCGTGAGTTCGAGCCCCGCATCGGGCTCTGTGCTGACAGCTTAGACCCTGGAGCCTGTTTCAGATTCTGTGTCTCCCTCTCTCTCTCTGACCCTCCCTCATTCATGCTCTGTCTCTCTCTCTCAAGCTCTTTACAACAACCAGACAAAAATGCATCTAAGATCTAGCATCATTTATATGATTTGTGTGTGTGTATGTGTGTGAGTGTGTGTGTGTTGTTTTTAATTTTTGAATTTAACTTTTTTTTTACCTTGTTAATTCCTTTCTTTCCTTCAAAAGGAAAAAAAAAAGGATTTTACCCCAAAAGAGAGAACAGGAAAAAAACAACAGCCAGGGACTGAAACAACATAGATACAAGAAAGATCTCTGAACCTGAATTTAGAATCATGATAATAAGAATACTAGCTTGTGTTGAAAATAGATTAGAATCCCTTCCTGAGGAGATAAAAGAAGTAAACTCTAGTCAGGATGAAATAAAATATGCTTATAACTGAGCGGCAATCTCGAATAGACGCCACGGCGACAAGGATGGATGAAGCAGATCCATGAATCAGAAAAATATGCAGCCAAGAATTCTTTATCCAGCAAGGCTGTCATTCAAAATAGAAGGATAAATAAAAGGTTTCCAAGACAAACAAAAATTAAAGGAGTTTGTGACCACTAAATCAGTCCTGTAAGAAATTTTAAACGGCATTCTCTGAGGGGAGGGAAAAAAAAATCAACAAAGAATAGAAATGACAAGAGAATGACACCAGAAGCTCCAACTCTACAGGCAACATAATGGCAATAAATTCATATATTTCAGTACTCACTTTAAACATCAATGGACTAAATGTTCCAATCAAAACACATAGAGTAACAGAATGGATAAGAAAATAAGATCCCTCATTATGCTGTTTACAAGAGACCCACTTTAGACTTAAAAACGTCTTCACATTGAAAGTAAGGTATGCAGAACCCTCTATCATGCTAATAGTCACCAAAAGAGAGCCAGAGTAGCCATACTTGTATCAGAATATTTAGACTTTAAAATCAAGACTGTAACAAGTGATGAAGAAGGGCATTATATTATTAAGGGATCTGTTCACCAAGAAGAACTAAAAATTGTAAACATTTATGCTCCAAATGTGGAAGTATCCAACTATATAACTCACTTAATCACAAACATAAAGAAACTCATTGGTAATAATACTATAATAGTAAGGAACTTCAAAACCCCACACTTATAGCACACTTACAGCACACTTCAACACTTACAACAATGGATAGATCATCTAAAGAGCAAACCAACAAGGAAAAAATTTCTTCAAATGATACACTGGACCTGTTGGACTTAACAGATATATTCAGAACATTTCATCCCAAAACAACAGAATATACTTTCTTCTCCAGTGCACATGGAACGTTCTCTAGAATAGATCACATACTGGGACACATATTAGCCCTCAAGAAGTACAAAAATGTCAAGATCATGCTGTGCAAATTTTCAGACCACAACATTCTGAAACTTGAAATCAAGGACAAGAAAAAAATGTGGAAAGATAACGAATAATTGGAGACTAAAGAATATCTTACTAAACAATGAATGGGCTAACCGTGAAGTTAAAGAGAAAATTAAACAGTACATGGAAGCTACAGAAAATGGTAACACAACAGCCCAAAAGCTCTGAGATGCAGCAAATGTGGTCATAACAGGGAAATATGTAGTAATTCAAGCCTTCCTGAAGAAGAAAGAAAGGTCTCAGATACACAACTTAATCCTACACCTGAAAGAGCTGGAAATAATCAGCAAACAAAACCCCAGACCAGGAGAAGACAGGAAAGAATAAAGATTAGAGCAGAAATCAATGCTATCAAACAAACAAACAAACAAACAAACAAAAACAGTAGAACGGATCAATGAAACCAGAAGCTGGTTCTTTGAAAGAATTAACAAAATTGATAAACCAGTAGCCAGTTTGATCAAAAAGAAGAAGGAAAGGACTCAAATAATTAAAATCAAGTATTAAAGAGGAGAGATCACAACCAACACAGCAGCAATACAAACAATAATAAGAAAATGTTACGAGCAATTATATACTAACAAAATGGGCACTCTGGGGTAAATGGATGAGTTCCTATAAACATATAGACTATCAAAAATGAAACAGAAAGAAATAAAAAATTTGAACAGATCCATAACCAGTAAAGAAATCAAGTTAGTAATAAAAAAAATCTCAAAATAACAAGAGTCCAGGGCTGGATGGCTTTCCAGGGGACATCTACCAAACATTTAAAGAAGGGTTAACACCTATTCTCTTGAAGCTATTCCAAAAAATGGTTTCTGTGAAGCCAGCATTACCTTAGTTCCAAAAAACAGAGACACCACTAAAAAGGAGAACAATAGACCAATTTCCCTGATGAACATGAGTGCAAAAATCCTCAACAAGATACTAGCCAACCTGATCCAACAATACCTTAAAAGAACTATTCACCACGACAAACTGGGATGCATGCCTGGGATGCAGGAATCTTTGAATGTCAGCAAAACAATCAATGTGATTCATCACATCAATAAAAGAAAGGAAAAGAACCATATGATCCTCTCAATAGATGCAGAGAAAGCATTTGACAAAATAAAGCATCCTTTATTGACAAAAACTCTAAAGAAAGAAAGTGGGTATAGAAGGATCAAACTCGACATCACAAAAGCCATATATGAACGACCCAAAGCTAATATCATCCTCAATGGGGAAACACTGAGAGTTTTCCCCCTAAGGTCAGGAACAAGACAGGGATGTCCACTCTCGCCACTCTTATTCAACATAATATTGGAAGACAACACAAAGAATCACAATCAGGCAACACAAAGAAATAAAAGGCATCAAAATCGGCCAGGAGGAGGTGAGACTTTCACCCTTTTTCGATGACATGATACTCTATATGGAAAACCCAAAAGATCCAACCAAAAAAAAACTGCTGGAACTGATCCATGATTTCAGCAAAGTTGCAGGATATGAAATCAATGAGCAAAAATCAGTTGCATCCCTATACACCAATAACAAAGCAACAGAAAGAGAAATCAAGGAATTGATCCCATTTACAATTGCACCAAAAACCTTAAAATATCTAGGAATAAACAAAACCGAAGTGGTGAAAAATCTATGAACTGAAAAGTATACAAAGCTTGTGAAAGAAATTGAAGAAACCAAAAAAAGAAAACAAAACAAAAAAAAAAACCAAAAAAACAAAAACAAAAAAAACCCAGAAAACATATTCCATGCTCCTGAATAGGAAGAACAAATATTGTTAAAATGCCATTACCTAAAGGAATCTACATATGCAATGCGATCCCTATCAAAGTAACACCAGCATTCATCTACAGAGCTAGAACAAACAATCCTAAAATTTGTATGGAACCAGAAAAGACCCTGAATAGCCAAAGCAATCTTGACAAAGCAAACCAAAGCTGAGGCATCACAATCCCAGATGTCAAGCTGTATTACAAAGCTGTAGTCATCAAGACAGTATGGTACTAGCAGAAAAACAGACACACAGGTAATCAAACAGAAGAGAGAACCCAGAAATTAACCCTCAGATGTGTGGCTAACTAATCTTTGACAAGGCAGGAAGGAATATCCAATGCAATTAAGACAGTATCTTCAGCAAATAATGCTGGGAAAACTAGACAAAGACATACAGAAAAATGAACCTTGGACACTTTCCTTCACCACACACACAATGAAACTCAAAATGGATGAAAAACCTAAACATTAAGACAGGAAGAGATCAAAATCCCTGAGGAAAAAGCAGGCAAAACCTCTTCGACCTCGACTGCAGCAACTTCTTACTCAAAACTTGGAGGCAAGGGAAACAAAAGTTAAAGAGAACTATTGGGACCTCATCAAAATAAAAACCTGCATGCCAAAGGAAACAATCAGCAAAACTAAAAGGCAACCAAGAGAATGGGAGAAGATATTTGCAAATGAATATCAAAGAAAGGGTTAGTATCCAAATATCTATAAAGAACTTATCAAACTCAACACTTAAAAAACAAATAATTCAGTGAAGAAAAGGGCAAAAGACATGAATAGACACTTTTTCAAAGAAGACATGCAGATGGACAACCAACACATGAAAAATTGCTCAACATCACTCATCATCAGGGAAATACAAATCAAAAGCAGAATGAGATACCACCTGACACCTGTCAGAATGGCTAACATTAACAACTCAGGCAACAACAGATGTTGGTGAAGCTGTGGAGAAAGAGGATCTCTTTTGCATTGTTGGTGGCAGTGCAACCTGGTGCAGCCACCCTGGAACACAGCACAGAGGTTCCTCAAAAAATTAAAAATAGAACTTACCCTATGATCCAGCAGTTGCATTACTAGGTATTTATTCATGGAATACAGGTATGCTGTCTCAAAGGGACATGTGCATCACAATGCTTACACCAGTAATATCAACAATAGCCAAAGTATGGGAGAGCCCAAATATACATAGGTGGATAAATGGATAAAGATGTGGTATATATATCCAATGGAATATTACTCAGTAATCAAAAAGTATGATATCTTGCAATTTGCAACTATGTGGATGGAAATAGAGGGTATTAAGCTAAGCAAAATTAGTCAGAGAAAGACAAATATCATATGAATTCACTCATATGAAGACTTTAAGATACAAAACAGATGAACATAAATGAAGCAACACAAAAATACTATAAAAACAGGAAGGGGACAAACATAAGAGACTTTTAAATAGAGACAACAAACAGAGTTTGCTGGTGGTTTGAGGGAGGGGGGATGGGCTAAATGGGTAAGGGACATTAAGGAATCTACTCCTGAAATCATTGTTGCACTATACACTAACTTGGATGTAAATTAAAAAATAATAATAATTAGATTACTTAAAAAAGAGAGGAAGAAAACAAACTGAATGTTATTGGAGAGAGGTGAGTTGGAGATTGGCTAGATTGGTGATGGGTATTAAGGATGGCAATTGTGATGAGAACTGGGTGTTATATGTAATTGATGAATCACTGTATTCTTCTGAAACCAGTATCGCACTGTATGTTACCTAACTACATTTTAGAAAAAAGAAAAAGAAAAAAGAAAAAGAAATGGGCAGAAGACTTAAATAGACATTTTTCCAAAGGAGATTTACAGATGGCCAACAGAAAAATGGAAAGATGCTCAACATCACTCATCATCAGGGGATACAAATCAAAACTTCAATTAAATTCCACCTTACACTTGTCAGAATGGTAAAATTAACAGCACAAAAACAACAGGTGTTTCTGAGGGTGAGGGTAAAATGAACACTCTCACACTGCTGATGGGATTACAAATTGGTGCAGCCACTCTGGAAAACAGAGTTAATACTAGAACTACCCTATAATCCAGCAATTTTAGTACTAAGTATTTACCTAAAAGATACAAAAACAATAACTCAGAGGGACACATGCACCCTGATTGCTTATAGAAGCATTACCAACAATACCCAAATTATGGAAACAGACCAACTGTCCATTGCCTGATGAAGGGATAAAGATGTGGTATATACCCAGCCATGAAAAAGAATGAAATTTTGCCATTTTCAATGATGTGGATGGAGCTAGAGAAGATTATTCTAAGTGAAATAAGCCAGGCACAAGAAGACAAATACCCTATGATTTCACTCATATGTGGAATTAAAGAAACAAGTGAACATAGTGGGAGAGGGAAAGAATAGAAAACCAAGAAATAGACTCTTAACTATATTGAACAAACTCTTACCAGATGGGAGGCAGGTGGAAGATAGGTTACATAGGTGATGGGGATTAAGGAGGGCACTAGTGATGAGCACCAGGTATTGAATTACTAAATTCTACACCTGAAACTAATATTACACTCTGCTAACTAACTGGAATTCAGATAAAATTTGAAGGAAAAAAATAAAATATTATGAAACTGAATCCAATAATATATCAAAAAATCATTCACGATAGTCAATTGGCATTTTTTCCCCTGAGATGCAAGTGTATTTCAATATTCACACATCCATCAACACACAACATGATGTCAAAATTTAAGGGTAGAAACCATATGATTAGTTCAGTAGATGCAGAAAAATCATTTAACAAAGTAAAGCATCTATTCATGATGAAAACTCTCAACAGAGGAGGTTTAGAGGGAACATACATCAGTAGAGTAAAGGTAACGTATGAAAAACTGAGAGGTAGCATCATACTAAAAGGTATGATGGTAAGACTCCACTAGAAGACTGCTAGAATTGATAAATAAAGTTAGTAAAATCACCAGATATAAAATCAATATACAGAAATATGTTGTATTTCTATAAGCTAATATTGTAGTAGTAGAAAGATAACAATCCCATTTACAATTGCAACAAAAATATTGTAATACCTAGGAGTGAAACATATCCAAGGAGGTGAAATGATTGTATGTGATAACAATAAAACATTGATGGATAAATTGAAGATGACACAAAGGAATAGTAAGATATTCCATGCTCATGGGTTGGAGGGAGACACATTATTAAAATATCTGTACTACTTAATGCAAACAACGGATTTATTGTGTTTCCTATCAAAATACAAGCAATATTTTCCACAGTCCTAGAACAAATAACCCTGAAACGTGTATGGATCCACAAAGTATCTTAAATAGCCAAAACAATCTTGAAAAAAAAATAACAGAATTGGAGATATCACAACCTCAGATTTCAGGATATACTACAAAGCTATAGTAATGAAAATAGTATGATTCTGGTAGTAAAATAGATACAAAAATCAATAGAACAAAATAGAACCCACAAGTACACCCAAGATTGTATGGTCCATTAATCTTCAATAAAGAGAAATGAATATCCAATAGAAAAATATAGTATCTTCAGGAAATAGTGTTTAAAGAAACTGGACATATGCCAGAAAAACAAAACAAAACAAAACAAACAAAGAAAACTTGACCACTTCCTTACATCATACTAAAAAGTAAATTCAAGGTGAATTAAATAACTAAATGTGAAACCTGAAACCTTAAAATTCTAAACAATGGCAAAGGTAGTAATTTCCCTGACATCAGTCATAGCAATATCTTTCCTGATTTGTCTCCTGAGTCAAGGGAAAGAAAAAAGAAAAGTATTGTGATAACAACAACAACGACAAGAACAACAACTTTAGCACAGAATTTGACACGATCAACAAAAGTAAAAACAACCTACTGATTGGGAGAAGATATTTGTAAGTGATATATCTGATAAAGTGTGAGTATCCAAAATGTGTGAAGAACTAATACAAATCAAGACCAGAAAGACAAATAATCCAATTAGAAACAGAACACATGGGCAGAACACATGAATAGCAATTCCTCCAAGGAAGATTTAGAAATGGTCAACTGATACATGAAAAGATGCTCAAGATCCCTCATTATCAGGGAAATGAAATCAATAGCACAAAGAGTTCACCTTACAGAGGTCAGAATGTCTAACCTGAAAAGCACAAGAATGAACAAGTGTTGGCAAGGATGTGGAGAAAAAAGAACACTCGTGCACTTTTGGTGTGAATGCAAATTGGTGCAGGCACTATGGACAAAAGTATGGAGTGCCTTCAAAAGGTTAAAAATAGAATTACCATATGATCCGATAGTTCCACTGGGCATTTACCTAAAGAATATGCAAACACAATTTGAAAAGACCTATGTATTCTTTATGTTTATTTCATCATTCTTTACAGTAGCTAAGTTATGGAAGCAACTTGGGTCCATTGATAGATGGATGGCTAAAGTAGATGTTGTGTAGTCACACAATTCAACCATGAAAATAATAAAATCTTGCCATTTCAAAAACATGGATGGGTCTATAGTGCATTATGTAAGTAAAGTGAGTCAGAGAAAGGCAAATATCATAAGATTTCTCTTCTATATGGAATATAAGAAACTAAACAAATGGACAAAGACAAAATAGAGGCAAAACAAAGAAAAGGAAACATAAATATAGATACCAAATTGAATGTTACCGGGGCAGGTGGGTATGGGAGTGGTGAAATATGTGAAGGGGTGTAAGAATACACTTATTGTAATGAAGACTCAGTAATGTATAGATTTGCTGAATCACTATATTTTACACCTGCAACTAATATAACATTGTATGTTAACTAATGGAATTAAAATAAAAACTTAGAAAGCAAAAAAATAAAAGTTCAATGGAAGTATGAGAGATAAAATAAAATTCCCTCTTTGTGTATGTTTTTATAATATTTGTGCGCACATATAATTTCTTCAGTATATTTTACTAAATATGTGAATGGAAAATTCCTGTATCCTTACACAAGTCATTCTGAATTATAGAACAAAAATTTAGCCTTTGAAACAAATTCACGGATTAGCACATTTTAACAAGATCAATAGAAATAGGAAAGGTAAAGTTACAGGCCAGCATATTCATTACACAGACACAAATCTACCAAAGAAATATAAATTAAAAAAACATACATTTGTTAAATTCAAAATGCAATGTTTAGTTTTAGAAAGCCTTTCTATTCACTATATTAACATAAGAAAAACTAAAAGTATTATCATTGTAAAGAATTTAGAATCTACAAAATCCATTTTTAGGGTGAGTAATCATTAGTAAGTTATAAAAAGAAAATGTAGGGGTTCCTGGGTGGTAAAGTGGGTTAGGTACCTGACTTTTGATTTTTGGCTCGGATCACAATCTCATGGTCATGATATTGAGCTTTGTGTCAGGATCTGTGTTGTGCATGCAGTCTGCTCAAGATTCTCCTACTCTCTCTCCCCTTGAACTTCCCCAGTCACACACTCTCTTTCTCTAAAAAGAATGAGGAAAGAAAGAAAGAAAGAAAGAAAGAAAGAAAGAAAGAAAGAGAGAAACAAAGAAAGGGAAGTTTAGAATCATTTTTTAAGGTGACAAAGAAATCCCTATTAGAATAGGAAGTGATCTGAGACATAGAAAGAGTAAACATTGTCAAGTGTTCATTTCCCACATAATATTAAAATTAAGCAAAAACGTTCAGATCCAATGTTACCAGAATCTGGAAAACAGAATTTTACAAAAGAATAAAGAGTGTTGAAACAAACAAACAAAAAATAGTGACCTGGAAACAGTAAGACCATGTTTTCAACATTTTTTATCTGCCTCTCGATAGGTTTGGAAGTGTTATGGCAATAAAATCTTAAAGCAGCAACAGTCTAAATGTAGTGACATGCCATATTCCTATTATGAAACTTATGTTCCTGGTTATAGAGGGAACGGAGTAGACCTAACACATATTATTGCATTTGTGACACTTCTAACCAGTCTTGGGCCCACCTGAAAGACAATGATGCAAGGAGGATGTTTTATATACATAACTCAGAACACTGACAGAGAGTATGGAGGTTGTTGCTAAAAAATGCTACAATAAGAACTGATAAACCACAGATCCCTGAGGAAAAAAAAATTGCTAGTCAATGTATACAAAGATTATCAGAGGCCCATAAGAAAAAGATGAAAGAGATTCAATGGTAATTTAAGACTTTCAGAAGTAGAGATGCATACAGAAGAATTTAGAAATCCACATGCATACTCACAGTAAGGTAAATTCAGGAAACACTGAAAAATACTCAAGTCTTTTCCAAAGGTTGATCCCCAGTGCAATGTTGTCAAAGTGTAGAAGAGTACCCCAAGCATAAAGCCAACATGTAAAAACTGAGTGAGCTGTTTGTACGTTTCTTTTTTTTTTTCTTTCAGTGTTTGAATCTTTTAGTTCCTATAAATCAAGTAAATCTTTTTCAGGGTACTAGCTTAACACAAACTAAAGTGAACTAAAGGAAAAGTCACTAAACATAACAAGGAACTGTATTTCCAAAATGCATTAGGTTGGTACTAAACAAATTTCTAGAGCCTTTAGAAATGTAAAAATAGCTATATTTGCAGAAGAGTAAACATATAACTTCCAGTTACACATTATAATAGCAAAACGTCTAATATCCACACACACAAATAAATCATGACACACAAACCTTCAAACCAAATCTGTCTTAGGTTTTCTACCTAAATCAACCTCTTCAGGCTCTAGTCTTTAATTCTCCCATAAATATTTTTAAAGTAGTAGTAACATACTAAAACAATTTTATAAGCAGTCAAAGATCTCCTCCAAAAAACTGAATACCCACCCAGTCTGGAAAAAGTACATTGAAATGGCAAGAAAGTTTGTAGGGTTTTTATTCATATTTGTCTCATCACTTCCCTAGTGCTGCTAGGAATAATATAGTGGGGAGGAATGTCAAAAATCCTTAATCTTACCCTATGGCTAGATGGAGCAGAGCATAACTTATTGGAAACATTATAGGCAGTCTGAAGGATGTCTTAGGTACTCTTTTCTGTCTCCGCTGAGTCAGAGACCAGACAAGCAAACATGACATAGCTATGATTTCGGTCTGGCAAAATCTGAAGAAAACAAACGCTGCTACCATGATATGCATGAGATATGCATGGTGTTATACATTTGAAGATAGTAGGATCAAGAAATTATGGAGAGAGGAATACAATAAAATATCTGACACCCAAGAAGATACTGGGGTATGAATCTCTAAACACTATTTTAAAATAACTGCGTACGTGGGGACAATTAGGGGAGGGGGATGGAAATCACATTACCGGGGAGGAAATGTGCTGAGAAGAAAATCTGAGGATATCTTAAACCTATTGCCTAGCCTGATACCAAGGCTCAGAACATACGCTTCTTTGACAGTAAGGAATTTTTGGAAGAGGAGGCTGTTTTTGTAAATGCCAATTATTTAACCAACCATCAAAAGGCATTTCAAGAAACAGGAAAACAGATCATTCAAAGAAACAAATAGGGGAAATGGAAAATAGCAGCAGTGTAAGAAGACTGTATACTAGACTTGTCCCATTAATACAAGTAGATAACTATTAAATCTGCCTAAATACCACAGAAATCCACCTGAACACTGAGATAATGACTCCACAACTGAAAGGAGAGAAGACACCACGCTAAAATGGTAGGGAGTGCAGAGATATGGTTTAGCGGAGAAAAAAAATCATGGGTGATGCAAAGGGGAGCTGTGTTCACAGAGAAGGAAAAGAGAGAGAGAGAGAGAGAGAGAGATGAGTATACAGGGGAATACACTAAGAGAAGATTTTCCCAAAGTCATTGGCTTAGAAAATTAGAAGGGTGGAATTTCCTGAGTTCTTGCAAGCAACAATGCTAAAAGCAAGGAGTCTTAAAAGTCATTGGGCTTGGCTTGTACAGAGCCTGGAAGGCAAAGTCCCGCTCTTGGAGAGAAGGCAGGCAAACAACTGGGAAGCAGGCAGCCTGGAAACAGCAAATTAAAGAAATGCTGTGACATATGGAACAGGGGGATTATTCACTCTTTCAGAGTGGGTATCTGAGAGGCAGCATTCACAGAGACAGTTGTAATGAACATAGGAGCTGACTTGTGCCTTTACCCCGCCCTGGCAATCAGCATGAGCACAGAGCCAACTGTAGGAAGCAACAAAGCACCAATATTGGCTACCTAACTTGCTTACCCCAAGCCCCACACCCCTGCACTCTAGCAGGAATACTCCCCACAGCCAAGCTTGCTATAGTTCCATTATCATGGGTTCCTACCCCAAAAGACTAGCATAAACCTCTGCCCATACCATGTGTCCAGACCAGAGAGTTCTGAAGTGCCTCATTTCTGGTGGAGTTGTTGTCGGGTCTCATTTCACAAACAAATCAGAGCACACCTAGGTAAAACTATGATATTCAGGCCAAAGATGAAACACTACCCACAACAGGCAAAAGAGCATCTGAATACAACTGGCCTGAAGAATAAAGTAGACGAAACACAAGACCATAGCACACATAGCACACAAAGAAGACACCTCTTGAAGCACCAAGCCCTGGGCATACACAACATCTTTTTCATGAGCCCATTACATTCAGGAGCAGGAGACATAACTATCTTTTCTAACAAAGAGAAGAAGGTAGAGCCGTAGACAAAGTTCAAGGATGTAGGAATTTATCACAAATGATTGAACAAGATAAAACCACAGCCAGAGATCTAAGCAACACAGATGTAAGTAACATGCCTGACAGAGGACTTAAAGCAAAAATCATAAGGATGCAAAGTGGACTTGACAAAAGTATAAGAGACATCAATGGACCCTTAACACTGAGACTAAATATTTAAAAAATAAACCAATAAGAGGTGAATAAAGCAATAAACAACATTAGAAATAAGTTTGACGCAATGAACTCCAGGTTTGAAGAAGCAGAGAAACAAATTAGAGAACTGGAAGACAAAATAATGGAAAATAATGAAGCTGAAAAGACAGAGAAGAATTATGCAGCACAAGAATAGACTCAGTGAACTCACTGACTAAATCAAATTTAGTAACATTCTTATTATAAAAGTTCCAGAAGAAAAGAGAGAAACAAAGGGAAGAAAATATATTTCAAGAAGAAAACTTCCTTAATCTGGGGAAGTAAACAAATATCCAGATGCATGAGGCACAGAGAACTCCAGTAAAAATAAAATAAAATAAGTAATAAATAAATAAATAAATAAATAAATAAATAAATAAAAACAACAACAAAAATATGCCAAAACACAGACATGTTATAGTAACATTTGCAAAATGTGCTGATAAAGAAAAAATCTTTAAAGCAGCAAGACACAAGAAGTCCTTAACATACAAGGGAAGATCCATAAAGCAAAATAGATATTTCTTAACAGAAACTTGTCAAGCCAGAAAGGAGTAGCACGGGTTATACAAAGTGCAAATTGTGGAAAATATGCAGCCAAAAATATTCTATCCAGAAAGGCTATCATTTAGAATAGAAGGAGAAATAAAGAATTCCCCAGACAAACAAAAATGTATGGGGTTTATGACCACTAAAACAGGTGTGCAAAAAATATGAAAAGCGATTCCTGGACGGAAAGGAAGAGAATAAAAGTGACAAAGAAAATAAAGAACAGTTAATATCTCAAAAAACAAAGACAAAACAAGTTAAAAAATGGCAGTATGCATATCTATCAGTAATTACTCTAAAATTAAATCGACTAAATGCTCCAATCAAAAGGCAGGGTGCCAGAATGGATTAAAAAAAAAAAAAAAACTCATCTCTATGGTGTCTATATGAGATTCGTTTTAGACCTAAAGACACCTGCATATTGAAAGGGAGGGGATGGAGAAATATTTATCATGCAAATAGATGTCAAAAGAAAACCAGAGTATCAATACTTATTTCAGAAAACTAGACATGGAAACAGACTGCAAAAAAAGATAAAAGAGGTCACATGTCACAACAAAGGGGACAGCACAAGAAGAAGATTTAACTATCATAAATATTTATGCCCCTAACATGGATGTATCTAAACATATAAAACAGATAATAAAAAACATAAAGGAAATAATCAGTAACAATGCAATAAAAGTAGAGGGACTTTAATAACCCACTTACATCCATGGACACATCATCTAAAAGGAAAATCAACCAGGAAAATACTTTGAATGACACACTGGACCAGATGGATTTTGGAGATATGTTCAAAACATTGCATCCTAAAACAGCAGAATACACATTATTTTCAATGCCACATGGCACATACTCAGATTAGATCATGTATTCAGTCACAAAAAAAGCCTCCACAAATTAAAGCATAATGAGGTCATACCAGGTTGATTTTCTGACCAGAAAAATATGAAAATAGAAGTCAACCACAAGAAAAAATAGGAAAGACCACAAACACGAGAATGTTAAACACCATGCTACTAAATAATGAATGGGTCAACCAAAAAAATCTAAGAAATAATAATAATAATAATAATAATAATAATAATAAAATGCATGTATAAAAAATGAAAACACAATGATTCACAAACTTTGGTATGCAGCAAAATCAGTCCTTAGATGGAAGTATAGAGCAGTACAGGTCTGCCTTAAGAAGTAAGCAAATTGTAAAATTAATAACCTAAACTAACACCTAAAAGAACTTACCAAAAAATCATAATAATAATAAGGCCTGAAGCCAGCAAAAGAAGAAAATAATAAATATGAGAGCAGAAAAAAATGATAGAGAAACATAAATAAATAAATAAATAAATAAATAAATAAAACAGATCAATGGAACTGAAAGCTGATTCTTTGGGGAAAAAAACCGGTAATAAAATTAATAAACCTCTAGTTAGACCTTACAAGGGGAAAAGAGAAAGAATACCCATAAACAAGATCACAAATGAAAGAGGAAACACTATAAAAATATGAACAATTATAAGTACATATTATGAAAAACCATATGTCAAAAATTTCACATCCAAGAACAAAAGGTAAATTCGTAGAAACACACAAATTACTAAAATGAGAGGGAAAAACTAGAAAATTTGAAGTGAATGATAACCAAAAAGGAAATTGAGTCAGTAGTAATAAAACAAACAAACAAACAAAAAACACAAAAAAAACCCCCTCAAACTAACAAAAGCTCAGGGCCAGATCATTTAACAGGTGAATTCTACCAAACATTTAAAGGAGTGTTAATACCTATTCTCTTCAAACTATTCCAAAAAATAGGAAAGGAAGAAAAACTTCTGAACTAATTTTATGAAGCCAGCATTACCCTGATACCAAAACCCAGTAAGATTCCACTAGAAAAGAGAAATAGAGGCCAATATACCTGATGAACATGGATACAAGCATTCTCAATGAAAAATGAACAAAACAAACAATAGAATTAAAAAAAAAAAAACCTCATTTACCATGTTCAGGTGGGAATTATGCCTAAGCTGCAAGTGTGTTTCAATATTTGGAAATCAATTAACATATTACACCACATTAATAAAAGAAGAGATAAGAACCATATGATTATCTGAATAGATGCAGGAAAAGCACTTCACGAAGTACAACATCATTCATGATAAAAATCCTCAACAGGTAGGTTTAGAGGGAGCATACCACAACAAAATAAAGGTCATTTCTTAAAAATCCACAGTTAATATCATCCTTAATAGGAAAATTTCAGAGCTTTTCCTTTATGGTCAGGACAAAACAAGGATGCCACTCTCACTACTGTTATTTTACATAGCATTGGAAGTCATAGCCACAGAAATCAGAGAATATATACAGATAAATGTCATCCAAATCAGCAAGGAAGAAGTAGAACTTCCACTATGTGCAGAAGACATCATACCCTATATAGAAAATCTGAACAACTCCAAAAAAAAAAAAAAAAGATTGCTAGAATTGGTACACAAATTCAGTAAAGTTATAGGATATAAACTAAATGTACAGAATTCTTTTGCATTTCTATACACTTATAATGAAGCAGTAATAAGAGAAATTGAAGAATCAATCCCATTTACAACTGTAGCAAGCACAATAAGGCATTTAGACATATAGCTAACCAAAGACATGAAAGACCTGTGCTGTGAAAACTACATTACCCTGATGAAAGCAATTCAAGAGGACACACAAAAAATTAAAAGAACTTTAATGCTCATGTATTAGAAGAACAAATATTGTTAAAATGTTGATCTTTAAAAGCAATCTACACATTTAATGTAACCACAATCAAAATACATGGAGCATTTTTCACAAACCTAGAACAAACTATCCTGAAATTTTCAGGGAGCCACAAGAGACCCCAAGTATCCAAAGCAGCCTTGAAAAGGAAAAGCAAACCCAGAGACATCACAATTCCAGATTTCAAGTTATATTAGAAAACTGTTGTCATCAAAACGGTATGGTATCATCACAAAATAGACACATAGAGCAACTGAACAGAACAGAAAACCCAGAAGTGAACCCACAATTATTTGGTCAACTCGTCTTTGACAAAGCAGGAAAGAAAATCCAATGGAAAAAAAGATCTCTTCAACAAATGGTGTTGGGAAAACTAGATAGCAACATGAAAAAGAATGAACCTGGACCACTTTCTTACACCATATACAAAAATGAATTGAAAATGAATTAAAGTTGTTTTTTTAATTTTTTAATGTTTATTTTTGAGAGAGAGAGAGAGAGAGAACAGGAGTGAGGCAGGGGATGGGGGTGGTGTAGAGAAGGAAGGAGACATAGAATCCTAAGCAGGCTCCAGGCTCTGAGCTGTCTGCACAGAGCCCCCATGCAGGGCTCAAAGCCGTGAACCACAAGATCATGCCCTGAGCTGAAGTCGGACGTTCCACCAACCAAACCACCCAGGCGCCCCAGATTAAAGTTCTTAATGTGAGTCAGGAAACCTTCAAAATCCTAGAGGAGAACACAGGCAGTAGCATCATGGATATTGGCCATAACAACTGCTGATTAGATATGTCTCCTGAGGCAAGGTAAACAAAAGCAAGAGTGAGCAATTGAGACTTCATCAATGCAAAAAGCTTCTGCACAGGGTAAGAAATTAAAAAAAAAAGCCATCTAAGAAGTGAGAGAAGGTATTTTCAAATGATGTTTCTGGTAAATGGTTAGTATCCAAAATATATAAAAACTTGTAAAAGTCAACACCCCAAAAAACAAATAATCCAATTAATAAAAGGGCAGAAGTCATGAGTAGACATATTGGCAAAAAAGTCCTAAAATGGCTAACAGACTCATTAAAAGATGTTCAACATCACTGATCATCAGCGAAATACTGAAATCAAAACTACAATGAGATATCACTTCACACCTGTCAGAATGGCTAAAATTAACAACACAGGAAACAATAAGTATGGTGAGGATGTGAAAAAAAGAGTAAACCTCTTATACTTTGTTGGTAATGCAAACTGGTGCAGGCATTCTGGAAAATAGTATGGAGTTTCCTCGAAAAGTTAAAAATAGAACTATCCTATCATCCAGCAATTTCACAACTAGGTATTTATCCAAAGAATACAATGATATTGATTTGAAGGAATACCTACCCCCTGATGTTTATAGCAACATTATCAACAATAACCAAATCATGGAAACAGCCCAACCGTCCATTGACTGATGAATGGGTAAAGAAGATGTGGTATATATACTTCAGTGGAATACTACTCAGCCATAGAAAATAATGTAATCTCGATATTTGCAAGGATGTGCATGGGGCTACAAAGTATTGTGCTGAGTGAAATAGGTCAGTCAGAGAAAGACAAATACCATATGATTTCACTCATAGGTGAAATTTAAGAAATGATACAAGAAATTATAGGGGGAAGAAAGAGAAGAAAACCATGAAACAGACTCTTAACTATAGAGAACAAAGTGAGGGTGACTAAAGGGGAGATATTGGGGTATGGTTTCAATAGGTGATGAGGATTAAGGAGAGCATTTTTTGTCATGAGCATCATATGTTTTTCTAAGTGATGAATCACTAAATTGTACATTTGAAACCAATATTACACTCTATGTTAACTAACTGGAATTTAACTAAAAACTTAAAAAAAATAATGATATAAAATGAGAATAATTTAAGATTATTCATCAACATTATCAAGTGTAATAATATTTTATTATAGGAATCCCTGAATAAGTGAGAAAGAAGGGGGCAGAAAACTTTCAGTTGAAGAAACAATAGCTGAAAACATCTCTAACCTGGAGAAGGAAACAGACATCCAGATCAAAGAAACACAGAGAGCTACTACAAGATGAACCCACAGAGGTATACAGAAGAGACATCATCATTAAAATGGGAAATAGTAATAAAAACAGATATTTATAAAACCACCAAGAAAAAAAAAAGTTATATATTGGGGAAATTCAATAAGGCTATATCATCTTATTAACCAGCAGAAATCTGTAAGCCAAGAGAGAGTAACAGGATATACTCAAGGTACTGGGGAAAAATACTGGAAATAAAAATACTCTATCCAGCAAAATTATCATCAGAATGGAAAGAGAAGTAAAGCATTACCTAGGGAAATATATGTTAAAGAAGTTCATCACTGCTAAACCATTCTTGTGAGAGATATTAAAGGAAAGTCTTTGGGAATAAGAGGCCATAAGTAGAATTTAGAAAATTATAAAAGGTAAAAAAAAATCACAGGACAAAATGCACAATTAAGATAATAAATCAGTAATTTATAAAGCTAATGTGAAGGTTAAAATACAAAGAAGATAAATTATGTTTATAAAAATTAGTAGAGATACACAAAATAAAAGTATGTCAAATATGACATCACATGCCTAATACATGAAGAGGGCATTACAAATTTGCTGCATTTACAATGTGTTTCAACTTAAGCAACTATAAATTTAATAAAGACTTCCATACCCATAAAATGTTATATTTGAACCAAATGATAACTACACAGCAAAAGTCTATAATAGATACACACACACACACACACACACACACACACACACACACACCAAATAAATGAATGGAAAGGAATCCAAGCATTATATTAAAGACAGAAAACTATATAAACCACAGGGGAAGAGAATGAGAGAAAACAAGGAATAGAGAAGAACGACAAAAACAACAAGACAACAACAAAATGAGAATAAGCACATATCTATAAATAATTACTTTTTATGTAAATGGAAAAAATTCTTCATTCAGTAGGTTTAAGGTGACTGAACAGATTAACAAAGAAAGATGTAGTAGCCATAGTTGTATCAGAAAAAAATGGACTTTAAAACAAAGAGTGTAGCCAAAGAAAAATCTGGGCACTACATAATGAAAAAGGGATCAATCCAACCAGAGGATATAACAATTGTAAAAATCTAGGCAACACATCAGAACACCTAATACATAAATCAAATAAAACAGACATGAAGAGATAAATTAACAGTAGTATAAAATATGTTGGAATATTAATGTCCCACTTCCATAAGTGGATAGATAATCCAAACAAAAGTAATGAAACAGTGTTTCTGAACATCACATTAGAGCAAATGGACCTAAAACATATGTACAGAACATTTGATCCCAAAACAGCAAAATACACATTCTTTTCAAGGGTACATGCAAAATTCTTTGAAATAGATCACATATTAGACAACAAAATAAGTCTCAATGAATTTAAGAAGATTGAAATGATACCCAGCATCATTTTGACCAAAAAGGTAAAAACTAGAAATCAATTACAAGACAAAACCTGGAAAAAAAAACAAAACAGAAGTACATGGATACTAAATAACATGATACTAAACTCAACAATGAAGGGATCACCAAAAAAATCACAGAGAACTTAAAAATATGTGGGAAAATAACAATGAAAACAAAATGATCGAAAATCTTTGAAGTGCAGGGAAAGTATTTCTTCACTCAGATGAGTGAAGTTATGATATTTGTCTTTCTCTGACTAATTTCGCTTAGCTTAATACCCTCTAGTTCCATCCATGTAGTTGCAAATGGCAAGATTTCATTCTTTTTGATCACTGAGTAATACTCCATTGGATATATATATATATATACCACACCTTTATCCATTTTTACACCGATGTGCATTTGGGCTCTCCCATACTTTGGCTAGTGTTGATATTATTGCTATAAACATTGCGATGCACATGCCCCTTTGAAACAGCATACCTGTATTCCTTGAATAAATAGCTAGTAATGCAACTGCTGGATCATAGGGTAAGTTCTATTTTTAATTTTTTGAGTTACCTTTATGCTTTTTTCCAGAGTGGCTGTACCTTTTTGCATTCCCACCAGCAGTGCAAAAGAGATCCTCTTTCTCCACATCCTCTGTTGTTGTGTGAGTTGTTAATGTTAGCCATTCTGACAGGTGTGAGGTTGTATCTCATCAAGGTTTTGATCTGTATTTCCCTGATGATGAGTGATGTTGAGAAATTTTTCGTGTGTTGGTTGTCATCTGCTTGCCTTCTTTGAAAAGGTGTCTGTTCATGTCATTTGCCCTTTTCTTCACTGAATTACTTGTTTTTTAGGTGTTGAGTTTGATAAGTTCTTTATAGATTTTTGAATACTAACCCTTTCTCTGATATGTCATTTGCAAATGTCTTCTCCCATTCTGTCCGTTGCCTTTTAGTTTTGCTGATTGTTTCCTTTGGTGTGCAGAAGGTTTTTATTTTGATGAGGTCCCAATAGTTCACTTTAGCTTTTGTTTCCCTTGCCTCCAGAGATGTGTTGAGTAAGAAGTTGCTGTGGCCGACGTCAAAGAGGCTTTTCCTGCTTTTTCATCGGGGATTTTGATGTCTTCCTGTCTTATGTTTAGGTTTTTCACCCATTTGGTGTTTCTTTTTGTGTATGGTGAAGGAAAGTGGCCCAGGTTCCTTTTTCTATATGTCGTTGTCCATATAACTTCCAGTTGCACATTATAATAGCCAAACGTCTAATATTCACAAACAAATAGATCATGACACACAAGAAAATAAATAAGAAAATATGGCTGAAAGGAACAAATTAATTGTCATAAATTATTCAAGAAAGAGCATAGAATTTAAAGTGACCAGACATAGACTTTAAAGCAACAAACACAAAATATGACAAAATTGTAAAACAAACAAATAAAAACATGGAAAAATAAATCAGAAAAATATATGCATAAAATTATACAAACGAGATGATGTAACTATGATATTGACTCAAATGAAATAGTAGAGGTGGAAAGAATACAAATTGATATCAGTCATTCAGTAGTAAATTCAGCAGTTGATTTGAATAGACAGAGGAAACAATCAGAAAATTTGAAGATAAGACAACTGAAATTACTAAATCTGGGTATCAGAATTAAGATAGAAATAATCAGAGACATAGGAACCTATTGAATTCCATCTAGTAGACAAGTATACACATTATAAGAGCCTAAGGGAAAAGAAAAAGAGATGGAGAGAGGGAAAGTGGCAGAAAGAATATTTGAGAAAATAATAGACAAAATTTTCTACATTTGATAAAATACATGAATTTAAGTTTTCAAGATTTTTTTAAATATGGAATTTATTTTCAAATTCGTTTCCATACAACACCCAGTGCTCATCCCAAAGGTGCCTTCCTCAATGCCCATTACCCACCCTCCCTTACCTCCCACCCCCCATCAACCCTTAATTTATTCTCAGTTTTTAAGAGTCTCTTATGGTTTGGCTCACTCCCTCTCCTACCTTTTTTTTTCCTTACCCTCCTCCATGGTCTTCTGTTAAGTTTCTCAGGATCCACATAAGAGTGAAAACATATCATATCTGTCTTTCTCTGTATGACTCATTTCACTTAGCATAACACTCTCCAGTTCCATTCACGTTGCTACAAAAGGCCATATTTCATTGTTTCTCATTGTCAAGTAGTATTCCATTGTGTATATAAACCAGAGTTTCTTTGTCCATTTATCAGTTGATGGACATTTAGGCTTTTTCCATAATTTAAAGTTTTCAAGAATTTTAAGTACCCCCATAAAGGATAGACCTAGAGATTCATATGGTTGTTTTCATAGTAGACAAAGGTTTTATATCCATATTTTTGTTCACAACAACAGACTGGTAGCAGTGTAAACACATACAAATGAGAGTTTGAAGGGAATTCCAAGTCATACATAAGGTTCTTCAATTGAGCTTAAACATAAAACCGCCTTCTTTCATGTCCTTTCTGCATGTCTTTATGTATTTGTTGAGTCGTTGACGGTGAGTAATGGAGAAAAATTTAAAAAGTTAAGCCGTATAAAAAAACAAGTGACTTTTCATAAGGGGTTTCTTAAATTCCTCAGTATGGACAGTATGTTTATATGAAAATATAAAATGTCTCAAAATAAATTTGATGTCTCTAGTTATCAAACAATTATGCACATCTGTCAAGGGAATGGGATATTTGTGTTTAGAAAAAAATATTTAAACTGAAACTTAATTGAGATGTTGCTTCACCTTGATAGTACCAAATTTATCTTTCTTAATTTTACCCTTACCTTCTTCAGCTGAAGGAACCTCCACATTGGAGATGGCCAACACCACTAGTATGACAGATTTCATCCTCATTGGATTCTCAGAGATTCATGACCTTCAAATGTTACATGCTACTCTGTTCTTATTGAACTAGATGACATCTCTAATGAGAAATACCCACATCATCACCATAACTGCTCATGACCACAATCTTTTTCTCCTTGTATTTTTTCCTGAAACACCTCCCACTTTTAGATTCCCTTCTAAATCTGACATTGTACCCAAATCTATTTTTCATTCAATAAAACACACAAGGACTATCTCTTTTCTGTGCTGTGTCACAAAGAAGTTTTTGTTGCTTTAAATGGCATGTTCAGAACTGGTCCTACTTTCAGTGATGCTCTATGACCACCAACTAGCCTTTTGTTATTGCTTACATTATGAGGTCATCATAAACAGGAAGTTCTGTGTGCAGAACTTCTTGCAGCAGCTTTTGGCTCAGCTGGTGCATAAGTGGGGTCATGTACACCTTCTTATTAACCTTTTCCAGCTTCCTCTTAAAAAAAAATTTTGTGATGTCTCTTCCTCAATGAAGATTTCATGCTTTGCCGCACATACTGTAAAACCTGTCACAACTGTCATATTTTCTAGCTCTTAGATATTTTATTACTTTCATAATGTCCTACACTTGTGTATTTCTGACCTTCCTGACAATCCTGCTAGCACAGGGAATATTGAAAGTCTTCTCCACCTGTCTGCCTCATCTCTTAACCATAACCTTATTTTTTCTCAACTGCCAGTGAACACTATTTGAGGCCCAAGTCAGGTATTCCATCTCTTCTGGACCTTTGTCTATCTTTTCCCTTTGGTACACTTCCAACTCTAAATCCCATGATCTACAGCTTGAGAAATACAGACATCAAAGATGCTCTAAGAAAGGTAAATTTGGGCAAAATCCTGTCATGTTGTAACTCTATTATCTGGTCTTTCTCATGTACAATATTTACTATTGATATTTAACCAGATTTTTTAGGTTTATTTATTTATTTGAGAGGTACTGACAGCACAAGTAGGGAAAGGGCAGTGAGAGGTAGAGAGAATCCCAAGCAGGCTCTTTTGTTGGGAAGAGAAATCACTTTGCATTTATTCTTATGTAAGTGTATTTTAAATATATTTTCCAGCTTACTAAATATATGTGTTACACAATGTCAACTAAACATTATCTTCTATGCCTTAATTGACATAGATAGATGATAGATAGATAGATAGATAGATGATAGATATCAGCATTTTTCTGATTTTTTCCTTGCTCACAAAAAACACTGCTATTAAGTTTATTTAGCAAAAATCTATGTAAACATGTATATTGCCAGTTCAACAACTCGAAACTTGAATTCACCATCAGATATGTGGATATTTAAAATTCCAAATCTTTAAAAACTTCAAAAAACTTTTTTTTATAATCCACTTTCACCAATGCTTCAGAATATTTGCTTCTCTTTGAATCTTTGCTGTAACTATTTAAAATTTTCTAATATTTTCTGAACTATTTGACAAAATAATATTCCATAGTTATTTAAATTTGATTTTCTAGTGAAATTAAATAACTTGACATACATTTATTAATTCTTTATGTTTATTCTTGGAATTCTTCACATGCACTTTGCCTGTATTCATATTTTTATACTGATTTGAGGAGTCCTACATATTTTATGGATATGACAGTTCAGAGCCCAACATAGGGCTTGAACTCACAAACTGAGATCACGACCTAATCTGAAACCAAGACTTCGAAGCTTAACTGACTGAGCCACCCAGGTGCCCCTTAACTAAATTTCAAATAGAGATGATACATCATTTTGGATTCATCTAGTTCAGTCATAAGTGTTGAATGATGTCTGTGTGTGACTTCACATTGAAATTTATCTGTTGTCTGAATCAGTGATGAATTTTGTTACCTGATCTCAATGTCTCCATTGTTCTTTGGGTTTAATTTTGGAGACTGCTAATTACCTTTTGTTTCTTCTTTTTCTTTTACTTTATTCATAGTATGTATTTCAGTTAGTGTTTTTTGTTTGTTTTGTTTCTGTTTTTGTTGTTTTTGTTGTTGTTTGTTTGTTTTGCTTTGTTGTTTTTTTCTCCCTGGAAAGATAACTTTGTCCAGAATGGCAAGCAATCTAATAAACTGTGGGCTAATTTATTTCAGTCATATGCTTTGAAGGCATCTTTCTGTAACAACTCAAATGTCTGGTATTGTCCTCTTACTGTGCTCTCTAAATCTGTTCATTCAACTTGGACTTTGAGTCCATTAACTACTTCAGATCTAACCTTCAGGATAACCTTTGAAATGGTATAGAATTTTGCAAGAGAGACAGGAATGGGTCAGTCAGTATATGTTCATGAAAGTATTGAGTATTTTCAACCAGTTATCTGGAAAGCATAGAATGGAAAACAATAAAACTCCAGGTTATTTTCTCAGAACAGATACTTATGAGTTCACTATTTAAATTATTTATAGGAATCATCTGACCCTATGTGATTACTAAAGAGACTATCATGTGGGCCTTGTAACCTTATACCAAAAAATGATGTAGACTGTGAGATAGCTTAAGTACTTAAGTAGAATCTTCTGATGACACTGAATCATGTAGAGCAGCACCATTCAGGAGATGTTCTTCAGTGATGAAAATGTGGCTAGTGTAATGGCAGACATAACATTTTAGTTCAATTTATTTTCAACTAACATAAATTTAAGTAGTCACACATGGAAGTTGACTACTAAAGTGGACATTCACAGATTTGGAGTGAAATAATCTAAAATTTTAAAGTTCTAATATCTAATAATACAATAAACCTTACATACTTTACTTTTTTTCTTATATTTTGTGCAAACATTCTCATTTCAGCCATTAGTCTACAGAAAAAAATATATATATACAAGATGATGATGTATATGTATATATGAATATCTTGTATATATGCGTATATACATATATATACAAGATGATGAGGCTCATATTTACCTCAAAGAGAGAAATCCATCTAACCAGGGACCTGAAACTACAGTGAAATTTTGAGGAACAAGTAAAGGAATTTGTTTAAGATGCCAGTTTTCATTAAGAAAGAAATAAAGGATTATTGAATATTTTATAAATACATTATGTGATGATTTATGCTACTCTGAACCATTAACAATCGAGAAAACAAACAAACAATTGAAACAAAATATTGACCAATTTCAAAGAAAAGCCAGGGAGAAAAATTTCTTATCTGCCCAAGGTTTTTACCTATTCATCAGAGCCTATACAAATGCTAATGACCTTATAATAAAAATAGCTACATCAAATGATTAAGAATTTATAATATATTTTATTTTTTTAAGTAACATCTACACCCACTGAAGGGCTTGAAATCACTACCCTGAGATCAATAGTCACATGCTCTACCAAATGTGTCAGACAGGTGTCTCTATAATATGAAAAACAAAACAAAACAAAACTTACTCTTGATATAGCTGGTTTCTCTTATAAGAGCATTATGGTAAGACTTTAAAATTTGTTTCTGTTGAAGAGAAAAAGAATAAGCTTGTAGTATGATAAAAATGATAAACAGGACACTGTTTTGCATTCTGGAGAATTTCTTGATTATTAAAATAAATAAATAAATAAACAAATACTAAATAAATAAATAAATAAATAAATAAAACTTCCAGTACTCTCTGATGTGTTTTAGCCACTGTAAATACAGTAAAATATTGTGAATTTAACTGGTGTCACTTTCCCTTTAAGAAACAAAAACTGTATTATGTAAACCCCAACCAGAAATAGTTCAAGTCAACAGCATGTCACTTTGTTTTCATAATAATAGAATAAGCAAGTAGCAAACACTTGCTTTATAAAGTTGTCTATAAAATAAATAAATGAAACAAAAGAAAATTTAACAAAGGAAAGACATTTTAATCACATTCAACACAAGAAGACATTTTAAAATTTAAAACAGAGAAATTATTCTAAATTTCCTATTGCAGATGGGAAAGATAAAATCATGAACTGGCCAAAACATTTTATGAAAAGAGCCAGTGTATTAATGTAAGCTGTGTTTACAAGATGTCAAGTCATATTGCTAAAGTTATGTATTGTTAAACAATATATGTGAGAATATTTTCTGATTTTTCCCCCCAAAATTGGCCATTTCATGTATTTAAATATAATACATGCTTAGGAAGTGGATATATACTGAAAGAACTTTGAGGAGCATAACAGAAAATGACTAGATTTCCTTGAAATGAATATTAGTTGAGATCTGGATATTAAAGATACTGCCAGTGATAAGATTCATAACACAAAAAATAGGAGAATTATAGAAAAGATTTAAGTTGCTTTGGAGAAAGCTTAAATCACCCTGAACAAATTGACATTGGAAATCTGGACTTAAAAATACTTCTAGTGGAATTTAGAAGGAAATGGGGAGTGTACCATTGGAATCTGTCTTCAGATGAATTATTGATATATAGTCCAGAATGTGTTTTTGTCAGTTACACAGAAGGCAGAACTCAGACATAGTCAACTCGAATATTTAAGGACCTTTTCAAGCAAAGTTTCTAAGTTACAGTCAAGTTTACCCTTGCTGCTTATAGTACAATGTGAAATAAAAGAGATGAATCAAGGATTGCAATGCTAAAAAACAACCACAAAACAGACCCTACTAAAGGAAATTGTCAGTTTATGCACACAGTAAAATATGCCAATATTCAGAAATATCCACTGTAAGGATGATATTGGGAAATAGCTGAGTGAATGGTTGTACTAGCTTTTGTTAAAACCTTCTCAAAATCAAAAGGTCAGGCTATTCACACAGGAGTGAGGATATTTCTTATGGAGCTTCTCAATCAAGATCCTTCCTCTTGGAAGTTTAAGAACTTGTATCTCAGCAGTCTCAACAGAAGCCAAAAATAGATGAGATCTTGGCTCTGGATTGTCCTGCATTTTGAGATTTTGGTGTGATTTTTAGTCCTGAAATCACAGTTTTCTTTTAGGTCAAAGCGATCCTTGACTTTTAGTATGCCAACTTATTCTTACTGTAAGGTAACAACTTGTAAGCTCTTTACATATTGTAGCTCAAACTCAAAGCCTGTAAGTTTTATTATACAATTGAAATAAAGTAGTAAGGCACTGCTGAAAGATTCAGGAATTTAAAAAATGCAATACAATGGATTGTTCAGAGACCACACATATATATACATAAATTCTAAGAGAATGTTGACAGTGCACCGAGAAGAAACAATAAACTTTTCAATAAATGATGATAGATTACACATACACACAGAGTCATACCCTAATATAAAATAAAATAAAAATAAATCTCCATATATATCCAAATTCTAGTATATTAAAAACTAAGTAACATTGAAAATTTTACGTTTCATCATAAACAAGACAGAAGTTCACTATGTCTATTTTTTGACATGTATTGTAATTATTAACCAATGTAGTCCAACTAGACATGCAAATAATACAAATTGGAAATATATTAGGAAATATATTTTTATTTGCTTTGGTATGAGTATACACTTAGTATATCCAAAAGATTCAATCAAAACACAATATCAAAAGTGATATCAAAAAATAGTCATTCCTTTTGTAAAATATTTTTAGTCATGTCCAATGAAACAAATTTTGTCAATCATATTTGAGGTTTGTTTGACACATTAGGATTGGTAGAATTTGCAGAAATTTCACAATATATAGTTTTTTCTATACCATCTACAATATTCCTGCAACTCAGAATAATACAGTCAAAAATGATAACAATTTTACTAGTTTATAGTTCATGGATTTTCTTGCTACACACAAAATGGTAATTTACTGAAGAAACTATCAGTAGGCATTTCAATCACAAAATGCAAAGGTAAATGAACAAGAATTAATAAAATCATTGACTCCTCTATGTGTTTACCTGAAAAGTCTCCACACCTTGAAATGTGTTATAGAAACAATTTCTTTTGAATAGTTTTCCTAAGAGCCCCTGTCAGATGACTATTCCTTAGGCTATAGATGAAAGGATTTAACAAGGGAGTAATCACAGTGTACATGACAGCTGCTGCTTGGTCTTTTTCAGCTATATGGGAGTTGGAGGGACATAAATAAACGCCAATTATTGTGCCAAAAAACAAGAGGACCACGCAGATATGAGAAGAGCATGTGGAGAATGCTTTAAATTTCCCTATGGTTGATGGCATTCTGACTATAGAATAACCAATGAGTATGTAAGAAACTAAAATACAGATAAAGCTTACCACCACCACCAGTCCCCCCTCAATAAAAATAAATAACTCATTGCTATGGGTATCTGAACAGGACAATTTTAGCAGTGGTCCAATATCACAGAAGAACTGAGGAATTTTGTTATCCTTACAGAAGGATAATTGAACCAATAAGATGGTGTGTATCTGTGCACTCAAGATTGCAAAGATCCAGGAGGTGGCCACCAGACGAGCACAGAATTTGGGAGTCATAATGGATAAGTAGGACAAAGGAAGGCAGATGGCCACAAAACGGTCATAAGACATAATAGGGAGAAGTAATGTTTCCATCCCTGAAAAACAGATAAATAGGTACATTTGCATCATGCAGTTATTAAATGAGATAGTAGAATTTCCTGTCTGGATGTCTACAAGCATTTTGGGAACAGTAGTGGAAGACAAACAAAGGTCAATCAAGGATAAATTGCTAAGGAAATAATACATAGGGGAGTGAAAGCAAACATTTGATATACTTGTTAGGATTATGAGAAGGTTTCCAACCATGGTGGTCAGGTAAATGTAGAGAAGCAGGAAAAACAGGAGTGGCTGTTTGGCTGGATCATCAGAAAACCCCATGAGGATGAACTCAAAAAAGGTGCTTTGGTTTAGCATCTTCATAAATTCTATCATCTGTATGTAACTCTTGTGATAAATATAGTAGTATGAAGTTCATCAAACAGAATTAATCAGGTCATCAACCCATGGGAGGTGTTCACTCTGAAAATATCATAAGAAAGTTTTATTTGAGGGTATGGTGTGGTCATGGTTTCTCATCATCAAGTTGGTGCAAAATTAATTTTATTTTCTATTAACATTTTATCACATTCAAACTGAGCTCTTAAATACATTATCTAATTTATTTTAATTTATGTCACTTGGAAATATTACCCAATTGTACTGAAGAAGAAATGGAGACATAGAGTTTAAGACTTGTTCATGATCATAAAGATATAAATAAGTGGAAATGATATTTCAACACAGTTTTCCTGACTAAATGTTCTTTTTCAATTCACAAGGGGCTTAAATTTCACCATGAAAATGTGAAACATAAAAGTATTTAAACCTGGTTGCTTTTGTACTTATATCAAAAGTAAGAGTTATGATCTCTATTCAATTTTCTTTTTACTTTACTATCTCCAGAAGACTCATTCTAGATTATTTTTTACATCTGGTCTCAGAGTCTATTGTCTTTATCATAACAATTAAACCATAACAATGTAGTCACCCCTTAATGTATGTTTCTCTCATTAACCTGCAAGACACTGGATAATAAAGTCTGTCATGTCTACTTTTGTGTGTCAATGTTTTAAAAGACATTGGCTTATGATAGAACTAAATAACATAGACTTAATGCAATAATTAGATGAATAATTCTTAAAACAGAATAATTTGTGAAACTATAGCTATATTTTCCATTTTCAGAAAAGAATTAGTAAGTAATTCATAAAAAATACATTGGAGTAATACACAAACTTTGGTTCTCTCCATTTCTGGGAGTAAATCCATACCAGAGAATTATTAATTAGCAAATAAATGACTTAAATATATCAATAAAAATTACATAATTCCATGTGAAAAAACATGGAGAGAAAAGACTTCAAAGATTATTAACCCTGTAGCTCTGAAATAAAAATCTCTTATTGATAGTTTTCTGATTCACAGAATATCAAATAAAACAGCTACTTTAATTATCGCAATAATTATGCAGAGTGAGTATAAAGATCAGACATCTTGCCATTTGTGTTATTTAGGTCACCTGTGCCTACCTTGTTGAAGGTTTCGACTACTTCTTACAGTTGAATGAGAGGTTTATTTTTTGAGTCAACTTAATGCTCTTGGAGTGGATAGAAGTTTAGTTTGCAATTTGTAATATATCAGTTCCAAGAAGCATTAAAGTGTGTGGATTTTTGAGATATAATTTTGTCAAGAGACCTCTTACAAAAAACAAATGTAACCAGAACATCAGTTTTTTCTCACATCATCCTGGGTGTGTAAATTTATATATTTTTGAAATATATCAGGGGTATTTGGAGGCCTTAGAGCTAACATGTCTTTGGAAACTACAATAATTTGTCTTATATTTATTGATACAAAGGGATTTTCCAAACATAGACAATTGTATGGTTCTGTTGAAACACAAGTAACCTCTAAACGAAGAAAAACAAAGTACTGATTATTGAATCAATCATAAAAGAAGATAGAGTAAACTCCCATATTAAAGGTTAAAGAACTCAAACGTAGAAACTTCAAAGGATATTATGTAAAATCAGTACCTAAGGAGTCCATGAAAATAACTATAATTCCTGAATATATTTATGGCTCAAATCAATTGTTTGTTTCAGTTATCAGGTCTTGGGTGGAGAAGCTCTTGCTCAAATATCATGATCAATCCCTGGAATAGACAAAATATGTAATATTTATTACAGAGGATCATGTGTATAATATGCATATTTAGCAAATACATACTAGAACAAAATATTGTACGTGTTGCCTGCATAGTTGTGTTTCATGAAATAAAAATATTTTTCGAAATGTTGAATTTACCATATAAATTAAGTTGATATTGTTTACATGTTTTGTAGTCTTATTAGCATAAAATCAATGAGTAGTTTATCTCATATTACAAAAAAAAAGAAATTCAGAAATGTGTAAGTCATATACATTTAAATATTTTTACAATAGCTTTGTCTACACTTATAGAAGCAGACTGTTAGAAAAGCTTTTATTTCAACATTCTTTAAAAATGAAAACTGCCACCCATAACTATAGTTTTCAGATACTAAATAGTATCAATACCTCTAAGCCTTGTTAGAATTTGTGTAGACATCTGTGTACAAACATCTGGAATAAAAAAAAAAACCCACAAAATATCTAAAGTCAAGTTCTACAGTGGCAGGAGAATACTCATTCTATAAATTCTAAAGTTCCCCACATAGAGATTATATGCATCATATGCAGTCAGTGACATTTGTAAAAAGCTGAAATAACTCACCTAAATTAATGTGATATTTTTGGATGCTTTTCATTGCTTTCATTTCTGATTCATTTCATCAACAAATGGGTTGAATAGATCCACCAGTTTACTCTTCTGTGGCACTGATAAAGCTTGCCCATGATGAATTGATAGTGAACATAATAATGTAACTGAAGAATGTGGGACTAAATGAGGTAAGTAAGGAAGCACATAGAACATTTACATGTTCTTAGGGAGCTTCCAGGACAGTCTGTTCAATTCCCCATGAGAAAGGGATACCAAGCAGATATTTAATCTCGGTTGTGTGCCCCAGAGACATTTTCTCTAGAGGACAATGAAGATTTATAATTTTATCCCTTCCTTTTGTTATATTCACAGTAATTCAACTATAGAGGTTTTCACCATAGAGATTGGGAAATTGTTAAATTTCCCAAGAGTTTCAATTAAAATATTCTCTAATGCATAATATCAGATATAAAATGATAGTAATATCACCTGATGGTCAGAACTCTACTAGATATAATTTGTCCCCTTATGAGTAAATAAATGCCCTCTAACCAAATTGAGTTCTGTTATTGTTTTTCCTCTTTTCTAGCATGCTCTAGTTTGACATGGCATATTTAATCTAAGAGTATTTATACCCTTTATGACATTTATTTCTTCCCTTATGAAGTTGTTTACATTTGGGCTAAAAAGCTCTGCAATAAAGACTACATATATTGTTTATACCAGAGCTTCCAAGACTTCATAGAAAAGTGGAAAATTATCCTCTATTAAAATGTGTGAAAATTTGGTAAATAAAATAATAAATATTGCATTGAAACTATGGAAATATAATGGAAAAAACTGTATTTTGTAATGGATGGTATTTAAAGCTTGGAATTACTTGGGCGCCACCCTTCCTTACTTATTACCTCATTTAAATGAAATTAGTGACTACTGGCATTATCAAGCAATCTATTTTCAAATATTTCTACTTTGTCATTATTTCCATGTTTTTCCTTTAAACATCCTTTTTAGTTAGTAACATTTAAAATTTATAAATTTATAATTGTTATAGTTTTGTGTTCTCCCATGGGCAACATTGAGGGTGATTTTCTCAATATTTTACATGTCACCATTTACAAATTATTGTTGAGGATAGATCTTAAACCAGATAGAATTGTAAAATAATTTAATGTTTACATATATGTATTTGGCAATTAACATATTTACTAGTATTGTGAAAGCTTTATCAAGCTATAATTAACATACAACATTGAGCAAGTTTAAGGTGTACAACATATTGACCTGATATATGTATATATTACAAAATGATTACCATAGTAAAGTTAGTTCTTATGTCCATCACATCATAAAATTACATTTGTTGTCTGTGTGGTAAGAACATTTTAGATTTACTCCCAGTAGCTTTCCAATATATAAGACTTTTGTTGACTATAGTCACTGTGCTATGTATTAGGTCCCCAGCACTTATTTATATTATAACTGGGAGTCTGTACCTTTTGACCAGCATCTCCCATTTACTCCAACCTCCCGGCTCTGGGCAACCAGCATTTTGCATTCTGTATCTATGAGCTCAGCATTTTATGATTCTACTTATAAGTGTTAAATCCACAATTCAACCAAGTAAATTTAAAATTTTATTTGGTTTTATTAAATGATACATGAATTGAGCAGCATCCCATCTAGCAAGTAGAGGGCAGCTCCAAATGTCTACCAAAAGGGAAAGACTAAAGGTTTGGCAAAAAAAAAGTCATAAACAGAAAAGAAAAAAGAAAAGATTATTAGGTAATCTTATCTTCATTTTGGAATAGTTTGTCTTAATAGGTGGATTATCTGATCTTCTTATGGGGGATAGAAAAGGTCTGTATGGGGGATAGAAAAGGTCAAGAGACCTCCTACAAAAAACAAATGTAACCAGAACATCAGTTTTTTTTTTTTCTCACATCATCCTGGGTATATAAATTTTTATATATATATATTTTTTGAAATATATCAGGGGTATTAGAAATTGTCATTATGTTCATTATGAGCCCCAGTTTGGAGACTTGGCTGAAGTAATACCATTTGGGACCTTGCGTGTGTGTATGAGTTCATTCAATATTTATCTTCCACATTTACCTTACTTATTACACTTAGAATAATACCCTCCAGGTTTATCCATGTTCTTGCAAATGGCAGGATTTCCTTCTTTTTAGGAATAACAATATATATCTATATGGATATATATAGATGTCTATGTATATCACATATCATAATGGGTCTTATGTTGTTTTTTATGTTTGTTTATGTTTTGTTTTGTTTTTGTTCAGGTATGTTTTGTTTGTGTTTTAGGTATCGTTTATGTTTTATTTTGACTATAGTGAATAACACTACAATGAACATGAACATGGAAATATATCTTCAAAATAGTGTTAGTAGTTATATACGCTTTTCTTTTCATAACCTTGCTATCTCTTGCTATCTCTTGTCTTAATTTAGAGATATTCCAATAATTGTGAGGTATTATAAATTGTTTTTATTTTATTTACATTTCGCTGATGATTAGTGATGTTGAGCATCTTTTTATTTGCCTGTTTGCCAGTGTATGCCTCTTTTTAAACAATGCCTAACTTCTCTGACCATTTTTTCAATCGGATTATTTGTCTTTTTTTTTTTCTTTTTTTTCTTTTTTTTTTTTTTTTTTTTTTTTTTTTTTTTTGCTATTAAGTTGCTTAAGAGTCCTATATATTATGGATATTAATCTCACAACAGATAGATGGAATGTACATATTTTCTCCCATTATGTATGGTGCATTTAAATTCTTGATGGTGATTGCTTCTTTTGCTGGGTAGATGCTTTTTAATTTGATAGAGTCCCACTTATTTAATTTTTTTGTAGCCTTTGCCTTATGCATCATAGCCAAAAAAATCATTGCTAAGACCAATGTCAAGGTGAATTTTTTCTAATTTTTTATTAGCTTTATGGCTTTCAGTCTTACGTCCATACTTTTCATACAATTTCTGTTGTTTTTAATGAATGGTGTAAGATAGGGGTAACATTATTTTTGCAGGTGAACACCCAACTTTCCCAACATCATTTGTTGGAGAAGATATCCGTTTTTCTATTGAATACCCTTGGACACTTTGCCAACTTCTATTTATTTATTTTTTTATGTGTATTTATCTATTTTGAGAGAGGAAGAGCATGGGAGGGGCAGAGAGAGACGGAGAGAGATTCCCAAGCAGTATCCACATTGTCAGCTCATAGCTCTGCGGGGCTCAAACTCACAAACCATCAGTTCATAACCTGAGTTGAAATCAAGAGTTAGATGCTTAGTCAACTGAGCTACCTATGTGATCCTCCTTTGTCAGATTTTAATTGAATGCATATGCATGGATTTATTTGTAGTTTCTTGATTGTAGGTTCTATTGCTTCATAGGTTTCTTTTTATGTTAATATCATATTGTTTTGATTGGTATAGCTTCATAATGCAATTTGAAATCAGGTTGTGTGATGCCTCCAGGTTTGTTCTTCTTTCTCATAATTGCTTTGCCTCTTTGGATCTTCTTGTGGTTCTATATGAATTTCAGATTTTTTTTTTCCATTTCCGTAAAAAATGCCATTGGAATTTTGATAAAGATTGCATGGAATCTATAGATGTTCTGGATAGTTTGGAAATTTAATGATGTTCATAATTTGCAATTAATTTTTCCAGTGAGCATGGAATATCTTTTCATTTCTGTCTTCTTCAATTACCTTAATTAATGTTTTATAATTTTAGTGTATAGATATCTGTTTTTGTTTATTTCTTAGTGTTTTATTGTGTCTGATGTTATTATGCATGGGATTGCTTTATTTTTATATATTTCATTGTTAGTACAGAAACATGACTAAATCTGTGTTTATTTTGTATCATGTTAATTTATTAAATTTCTTTATTTGTTCTAGTAGTTTTTCATGGAATTTGTAGTTTTTCTTCATATAAAATAATGTCATCCACAAACAGGGACAATTTTACAATTGGGATGCATTTTGTTTGTTTGTTTTGCTTGCCTAATTGCTTTGGCTAGAGTATTCAGCACTATGTTGAAAAGAAGTGGGGAGTGAAGTCACTATTTTGTTCCTGAAATTAGGGAAAATCTTTCATCCTTTTACCTTTGCATATGATGTCAGTTGTGGGCTTGTGACAATAGATTTTATTTTCTTGATTCATCTTGCTTCTATACCCAATTTGTTGAAGATTTGTATCATGAAAGATATCTTATATTGTCAAATGCTATTTCTACATGTACTGAGATGACATAATTTTTATCGTTAGTTTCTTATCATAGTATATCATGTTTATTAATTGGCATATGCTGAACCATCTTTGCATAACAGGAATAAATCCCATGTGGTCAAGCTATATATTTCTATAAATATGTTGTTGAATTGTGTTTGTTAATGTTTTGTTTAGACTATTTGTATCTACATTTATCTGGAATATTGACCTTAAATTTATTTTCTTTTAGAGTCCTTATCTAGTTTTGGTATCTTAAAAATGGCCTTGTTAAATGAATTTGGAAGTGTACCTTCCTCTTCAGTTTTTCAGAATAATTTGAGATTTTTGGCATTAACCTTTCAATGTTTGTTAGAATTCACCATTGAAACTATTTGGTCATGCCCTCCCCCCACCCCGGCCTTGGGAGGTTTTTGATTAATGATTTAGTATTCCTGTCGTTGCTTTGTTCAGATTTTCTATTTCTTCATGAGTCACAGATGATAAATCATGTTTCTAGGAATTTATACATTTCATCTAGATTATCCAGTCATTTGGTGTATAAATTATTTTGGTAGTCTACTATAATTCTTTTAATTTTAAATTATCATTTTTTATGTCTTCTCTATCATTTTTATTTTATTTATTTGTATTGTCTCCTTTTTTTCTTTCCTTCAGCTAAGTTTTTTCTGTTTTTATTTTTAAAAGGCAACTCTTTGTTTCATTGATACTTTTATTTTTTTTCTAGTACTTTATTTGTGATCTGTATAATATCTTTAAACGTTTATTTTTATAAATTTGGGCTTTGGTCTCTTTTAGTTATTTCTTTAAAGAGTAAACATAGTTGTTTATTTGAAATTTTTTACCTTAATTTAGGTGTTTCATAATAGACTTTTCTCTTAGCACTACTTTAGCAGAATTTCATACCTATTTATATATGGTGCTTTAATTGGTTGTTCAGTAGTAAGTTGTCTAGTTTATGAATTTTTTATGAAGTTTTCAGGCTTCCTCTTGTTATTTCTTTCTAGTTTACTATCATTGTGATTGAAAGAATATACTTTTTATTATTTTAATATTTTTAAATTTGCTAAGACTTGTTTTATGAGCTAATATGTTATCTATCCTAGAGGATGTACCATGTGACCTTCGGAAGAATGTATATTCTGATGCAGTTGAATAAAAAGTTATATACATGTATGTTATACTCGTTTGGTTTAAAATACAGTCCTAGTCCAATTTTTCCTTATTGACTTTTCTGTCTGTATGATTTATTCATTGTTGAATTGGGGTATTAAGTTTTCTATACTTATGGGTCTATTTTTCCATTTAGATCTGTTATTGTTGACTTAATATATGTAGATGCTCTGATGTTGGGTCTGTATATATTTACAATTATTATATTCTCTTGATTTATTGATCTCTTTGTCATTACATAATAACCTTACTTTTATTTTACTGAAGATTTTGACCGAACGTGTACTTTGTCTGATGCAACAATAGCTAGCCTTGCTGCCTTTTGTTTTCCATTCATATGGAACATTTCTTCCATCCTTTCACTATGAATCTACGTTTTCCTTAAAATTAATGTGCTCTGTGGACAGCATATAGCTGGGACCCTTTTTTTTTCTTCTCCCACTCCCCACCTTTTTTTAAGTTCATCCACTTTATGCCTTTTAATTGGATAATTTTTTCAATTTACTTTAAAAGGCATTACTGATAGAAAAAAACTTATTAATGCAATCTATTATGTTCTGGAAAATGATTTTAGTACCATGGTGGGGCAAGTTATTCTTTTCTAGCCCTTTTTTTTATACAACTAACTTGACATCCATTACCAAACAAATGCGCCTCTGCACTTTATACCAAGAGACCTGAGACATTTCTAATTTTCCTGTGCAGCCCCCCAAAAACAATATCTCAATTAGGGCTGCAGATACAAAGGAGGTGGGGAAGCTGCTTTAGTCCCTTCTACTATAATTACACAAGGAAAGAGTAGAATGGCATATTCAAAGTGTTGAAAAGCAAAAATTGGCAACCAACAATACCATGCCAAGAAAGATTATCCTTCAGATATGTAGGAAGAATAAAGTTTCTTAAGCAAACAAAATATAACAAAATTCACCACCACTAGATCTTCCTTTTAAGGTCTCAATGAACTAGAAAAAGAAGAAAAAAATAAGCTAAAAAAAAGCAAAAAAAGGGAAATAATAAAGATATGAGCAGAAATAAATAAGCTCAAAACAGTAATGAAAAATGATTAGTACAACTAAGAGTTCATCTTTCAAGAATGTAAACAAAATTAAGAAAGCTTTACATAGGCTAAGAAAAAAATTGTGAATCCTCAATAAATAAAATTATAACTGTAGAAAAAGACTTTACATCTAATATGACAGAAATTCATAAGATCATAAGAGATTACTATGAATAATTATATACCTACAATTTATACATACAACCTAGCAGGACAGAATCATGAAGAAACATAAAATCTAACCAGATCAATTAGTAGGAAAGAATTAAAAACAGTAAAGAAGAAACAAATACTCCCAACACAGAAAACAACCCAGATCAGAGGGCTTCACTGGCATATTCTACCAAACATTTACCAAAGAATTAATACCTATGCTGCTCAAATTCTTCCAAAAATTGAAGAGGTGGAAACACTTTCAAAGTCTTTTTACAAGGCCAGCATTACACTGATACTAATGATAGATAAGAACATTACAAAGTAGAAAACTATACACCAATATCACTGCACATATTAATGTAAACATTTTCAACAGAATATTTCCAAACTTAATTCAAGAAACAATTTAAAAGTGTTCACTTTAGCCATTTGGGATTTATCTCTGCGATGCAGTAATGGTTCAACATACTCAAATAAAATGCAACCTTTTACATCAATAAAATGAAAGATAAAAATCACTTGATCATCACAATAGATGCAGAAAAGCATTTGACACATACAATGTTCTTTCATGATAAAAAACCTTCTACAGACTGGGTATAGAACAAATATACCTTACCCTAATAAAGGTCATCTACATCCAACTGCAACAGGCTTTATACACAATGGTGAAAAAATTGAAAGTGTATCTTCTAAGATCAGAAACAAGACAATGATGCTCACTTTCACTACTCTTATTCTATATAATACTCCAAGTTTTAGCTAGAAAAATTAGACAACACAAAGAAATAAAAGGCAACTAATTCTGAAAAGTACAATTAAAATTGTCAGTAATTGTAGTTGATATCATTTTGTATATAGAAAATCTCAACAACTGAACAAAGATACTATTGGAACTAATGAACGATTTCAATAAAACTATAGAATATAAAATCAATATCAGAAATCAGTTTAATTTCTACACATTTATTTATGTATATATATATACATGCATATGTATATACATATGTATATGTGTGTGTATATATATATAGAATACAACATATAGGAATAAATTAAGGCAAGGAATTAAAGATATGTACAAGGAAAAATGCGTGCCTTTTTTGAAGAAAATCAAACAAGACACAAACAAATGAAAATACATCCAGTGTGCTATGATTGGAAGAATTCATAGTGTTAAAATGCCCATACTGCACAAAGTCATCTATAGATTCAATGCAATTCTTATCCAAATTCCAATGGCATTATTCACAGACATAGAAATAGCAAAAGACCTAAAATTTGTAAGAATTGCAAGAGCAAATAACCAAAGCAAACCTAAGAAAGAACAAAGCTAGAGATATTTCACTTCCTGGTTTCAAACTATATTACGAAGCTATAGTAATAAAATAGTATGTTATTGGCACAAAAAAATAAACACACAACAATGGAACCAAATGGACAGCACATAATTAAACACCCACATGTATGATCAACTAATATTTATTAAGGTAGTCACCAGTCACACCTGGTGAAAATATGGAAAATAAAAAGAGAGGGAAAGAATAGTTTATTTAACAAAAGTTTGGAAAACTGGATACATACATGCAGAATAATGATGTTAGACCCACCTCTCATGTCACTCACAAAAAGATAATTCAAAAAGATCAAAGACTTAAACACAAGATATGATACCATAAAACTAGAAGAAAACATTAAGATATGGCACCTCACCAATGGTCTTGGCAATGGTGTTTTGGAAGTGACACTGAAAGCAGGAAAAACAAAAGTAAAAATTAACAAATAGGAATCAAATATACTTAAAATCTTCACAGCAAATGAAACAGTCAAAGAAAAAAATGAAAAAGCAACCTACAAAATGAGAAAAGTTTTACTAACCCAATATTAAATAAGGGGTAAGTATCCAAAATATATAAACAACTCGTAAAATCAAATAAAGGAAATAATTTTCTTACAAAATGGTCAGAGGAACTGTGTAGACAGAGAGAGTGAGAGAGGGAGGAGAAAATCGGGGAACACACCTGGAGAACATTTCCTCAAAACATTGTTCTGGAAAAAGACAGGGGCTAAATTTTGAGAGTTCTTGCAATCAGTGAGGATTAAAATCTGGAGTCCTAATTGTCAGTGGCCTTGGCTGTGATAGATCCCAAAGGCACTGTCCTCCTCTTAGAGAGAAAGCAAGCAAACAACCCAGTGGCAGATGGTGTGGAAACAGCAATCTGAAGAATGCTTGGTGCACACAGGTAGAGATTATTTGCTCTTTTTGGAGCACAGTTCTTAGAGGCAGCATTCAGAGACACCTTCCCTGGAACAAAGGAGCTGGCTGGCACTATTTCCCTCCCATGCTCCTTAGCATAAAGACAGAGCTACTTGCAGAAAGCAGAGCAGCATCTATACTGGCTGCCTAACTAGTTTACACCAAGCTCCAGACCCCTTAATTCTGGTAGGATTGCCATTCTCAGTCAAGCTTGCATCAGTCCAGCACAGTGAGGCCATTCCCCACAAGATAAGCCTAAACTCCTACCCACACCACATCTACTGACCAGAGAGTTTTTCAGGGCCCCAGTTCCTCCTGGTAGGGATGATGACAAGTTTTATTTCACAAACAGACCAGAGCACACCAAGTAAAACTTGCCAAATTCAGGTCAGAGACCAAACACTGTCCATAGAAAGCAAGGAGAGCCTCTGCAGATAACTTGACTGAAGGATGGAGCAGCCAGAACAAAATATCAGAATACACACAGCACACACCAGAGACACTCCATGAAACCAAAGAGCATGGACATTACATGACCTCTTCTTCATAAAGCCATTACTTTCGGGAGCAGAAGACAAACTGGCATTTCTGACACACAGAAAATGGTACAGATAAACAAAATGCAAAGAAGGAGAAATTTATCTTAAATGAAAGAACAAGATAAGGTAACAGTCAGAGAGCTAGGCCAAACAGGTATAAATAACAATAGAAAGATAATAAGATAAATATTCTATTATGGATGATTTAAAGCATTGATCATAATGATACTCACTGGGCTTGAGCAAAGAATAGAAGACATCAGTGACACACCACAGAGTTAAAAGAGTTAAAAAAAATAAATCATTTGAAAATTCAATAAACAAATTGGAAAAAGGCTTCATGCAATGCATAGTGGGCTGGGGGGAGGAGAGGAATGAATTAGTGACCAAAAAAGACAAAGGAATGGAAAAAAACTGAAAAAAATAAATAAAACAATAATGCAACACAAGAATAGACTTAGGGCAAAAAGTGACTCTATTAAACATAATAACATTTAACTATAGGAGTCTAAGAAGAAGAAAAAGAGAGAGGAAAAGGGGCAGAAAATGTGGTTAAGGAAATAATAGGTGAAAACATCCACAATCTAGGGAAGGAAACACACATTCAGATGCAGAAGGCACAGAGAAATTCCATTAAAAAAAAGGTAAGCCAACACTAAGATATATTGTTATAAAATTTGGAAAATGTGACAAATAAAAATCTTAATATAGTAAGGTGGGACAGTTTGAGCAAGACCAAGACAGAACCAAAGCCAGGCACAGGCAGGGGATATGGTCCCACCAAGAACCGAAGAAGGCACTGAATGTATACTCAATGTCCGTCACCAGCAATAATCTAAGACAACACGACATGCTGGGCCTGGGTCAATGAGTCTCTGCAGCTGAATCTGACAAAGATCAAACAGTTGCACTCAGTAACTGCTTATCATCAGTTTATGGGCATGCTGTTCCTTGGCTCCATTGCCTTGAAGAAAGTGAAATTCCACACTAAACTAGAACACGAATACATCCAGAACTTCAAAATACTACAAGCAGGTTTTAAGACAATTGGTATTGACAAAATAATTCCTGTGGACAAATTAGAAAAGGAAATTTTCAAGGCAATTTTGAATTTGTTCAGTGGTTCAAGAACTTTTTTGATGCAAACTATGATGAAAAAGACTATGACCCTATAGCTGCCAGACAAGATGAGAAAACTTTAGTGGTTCCCTCCCTTGTTGCTCCAGCTCTAAACAAACTGAAGAAACTTCTCAGCTCTAGGAGTGCAGCTCCACAGAGGCCCTCTGTGACCCACAGAACTACTGCAACCCCTAAGGTTGACCTGGGTTTGGTGCTAAAGAATCTGGTGTGGGCAACTGGGATGATGAAACAGCTAATTGATGCAGCAGGTCAACGTGTTGAAACTTAATGTTGAAGACTTGGAGAAAGAGATTTCTATTTTGGGAATCTAAGGAACATTGAATTGATTTGCCAAAATAACAAGGGGGAAAACAACCCTGTACTGCAGCGTACCATGGGCAATCTCTATGCCACAGACAAAACTTTTGTGATAGCTGATGAAGGGGGCCCACAGGAGGAAGAAGAAGAGTGTTAACAGTGTTAACAGTCTGGACCAGCAGAGCAATATCCAAATTCTTCACTCCAAATCATATGCTTAACTGTAAAATATTTCCTTTTATTATTCTTAGGGGACGCACTGATTTCTTTTCATGAGCAAAAAGTACCTCTTGTAAAGAACACTGCAGAAGTTTCACTCTTTTCCCAATGAGTTTGAGTTAGGGGCTTTCATTTTATAGCAAGGCAGTATTAACATCCAGCTGTTTCACCTAGGCTGCAGCTCACAGAGGCTGACCATGGGGCTCCCCATGTGGATGCTGGTAACACTGATTAAGGAAGACATTGTTTTCAAACTTTTTTTAATGTTCATTTATTTTTGAGAGAGAGAGAGAGAGAGCATGAGCAGGAGAGGTCAGAGAGAGAGGTAGACAGAGAATCAGAAGCAGGCTTCAGGCTCTGAGTTGTCTACACAGAGCCCACTGTGGACTCAAACCTGTGAACCGGGAGATAATGACCTGAGCTGAAGATGGATGCTCAAAGAACTGAGCCACCCACGTGCTCCAGGAGGTAGTGTTTTTATGTAATATGCTGAGGCAGATACCTCAGTAGAAAAAATGTAAAGACTGATTTGAATTTTAAGCTAATGTGAAATCTTGGCAGTGTACATTTTAATAAATAAATGCCTTAAGAATATTTAAAATATGCTTCCATATTTCAAAATATACAAAAAAAAAAAAAAACCTGACATGTTTTATGTGTCTGATGTTGTGTCTGGGAAGGAACGGCCAGATCTCTGGACCTTTGGAATCTGCTGTTCACAGGTCTTGCAGGGCTGCTTGAATCTAAAAAGGTCTAGGCATTGGCCCAGAAGAGAAGTTTAAAAAGTCACTCTGTAAAGCCATTTGTTGTCTTTGGCCAATTGTATCCTTGCTATAATAAGCAAAAGGCATTGTTGCCTGGACTAAGACAGGTTGTGTTCCAGCCCTGACATGTTTGAGTTGGAGAGACTGAATTTCAGTGAACATTTCTCTGACATTTTTCCCAATTATCCCTGAAATTTCAATGTATTGGTTTTTGTTTGTTTGTTTGTTTGTTTGTTTTGGCGGAGGGGATGAATTGTGTTCAGTTTATAAATCTAACAACTACTTTTGGGGACTTGCCTACATCTCTGGGATTTGAATGGGGGTCATGTCCCATTTTACTGTATTTAAATTTACATTGAACACGCTTCCTTCTCTGCTCCCTTTTCCCACTGGGGACACCTCTTTCACTCCTTAAAGTTCGCTGCTTAGAGTGTAAGTTCAGCAGGTAGGTGGTCACACTGAAAGTTTCTCTGAACCTCTGTCAGAGGGAGTGACCAGTGAATGCCATTGCTACCCTGGGACCTACAAGACTGGGTGTTCCCAACACCTGCTATCCACAGCCTTCCACTGTTATTGAAATACTTTGCCAGTGCACTAATCTCCTTGGAGATAAAATTCGTTAGCATGTTGGCAAATGTTAATTTTCTTTTGCAGAAAATCCAGGACCATGTCTGAATTAATAATTAATATTTAAAATACTTCATTCCTTAACTCTTACTCATTTGTTCTATTCCCAGCCTATTCAGTTCCTTAGTTTGGAAGAATTATGCCAAATAATTTTGTCACCCACTACTGAGACTGTTGAGACCCTGATGTATTTCTTTTGATTTATTTCTCGTGGTAGCTTGTCCTAAAATGTGTGTATAAAGCAGATATTTTATGATAAAAATTATTGTGTAGTGAATGTTCTATGTGGGATTAAGAGAAAAACCCAGATACAGTGATTAACAATGCCAAAAAGTGAAAGTAACTAGCCAATGTTCAAATAACAGTGGTGCTATTTCTCTTTTGTGGCCTTTTAGACTTCTGTTGCCCTAAAATCCCATTTTATTGGGAACCCATTTTCCACCTGGTCTTTATTGGTAAGGTTTTTTTTCCTATGTTAAATAGTTTCTAAATCAAATTCCGTATTTCAAAAAAGAAAAGAAAAGAAAAGCAGCATGGCGAAAGAAGTTCTTAACTTACAAGGGGCAATCAATAAGGCTAGCTTGAGATATCTCAACAGAAACTTGGAAAACCATAAGGGAGTGTGCTGAATGGGAAAAATATGCAGTTAAGAATATTTGATCTAGAAAGGCTATCATTACATGCAGAAGGAGAGATAGTTTCCCAAACAAACAAAAACTAAAGGAGTTGTGACCACTAGCACAGCTATGAAAGAAATATCAAAGGGGACTCTTTGAGTGCAAAGTAGAGACCAATAGTGGCAAAGCCAAGAGAGGATCACAGAAAATTTCAAGAAACAATGACAAAACAAGCACTAGAATAGCAATAAATACACATGTATTGATAATTACTTTGAATGTAAATGTACTAATGGACTAAATGGAATAAAAGATATAGGATGTCAGCACAAATAAAATATGATACTTCTGCATGCTGCCTAAAAGAGATTCATTTCAGACCTAAAGACACTGAAACATTGAAAGTGAGGGGGTGAAGAAATATTTATCATGCAAATGGCTGTCAAACCACTGTCCTAGACTCTAAGTTGAAAATTCTCTTTTGGCCAGCGAAAGAGTGGGGTGCAGGACAAAAAGCAAGAGATGGCTAATGTCTGGGAAAAGATACAAGCCCTGAATAAGGGTCTTGCCCTGTATTTATTAAGATCAGAAGGCTTACAAATGTGATGGACATGCACAATGAGACAATGAATCAGTGAATATTAATTCATGGGCATAATGGAAAAGGGGGTTTTGAAGATATACAGTGTTTGTGGTTTGGGTCAATATAAAACAAAATCCTGGCGCCGGGCAGAAGGACAGATGGTTGTTAATGGCAGACTGGAGACACCATGTCTGTTTATCTTAGCTAGCCTAAAGGATAAAGCAAATGGAACAAATAACCTGGGGTTAACAAGGCACCTTTTCTTTTGTTAATCAGCTCTGCTCTGGGCAACTTCACCTGCAGCTCAGTGCAGCACTTTATACTCCAGTTTACCTGTTTACCTAACTTGGTCCTTCCTGTGAAATCAGCTTTCTGCTATAGTACTAAATTGGTGGTGGTCGGGGGGGGGGTGTCTTTGCCCTGAATGCCTAATATTGCTTACCTCATATACCTTTGAATTGGGTGTCTTTGCACCTTTCTCTATTCTGGGGCCTTTGCTCCTCCCTCTCTACTCAGGGGACTGCACCGCCTCTCTATTCTGAGGTGCCTTTGCACCTCCCTATTCTTGGGTTCTAATTTTGTTTACCCAAACTCGGGTGTGAGCATCCTATGCCTTTGTACTTCTTTATGCCTTGTTAATCCATTGGTATAAGCCTGGGGGATTCTTAAGCTTATTCCCCACAGAAATAAATAGTCACAATGCTTACATTGGACAAAGATTGTAACAAGAGACAAAGAAGGACACAATATAATCATAAAAGGGACAACCCAAAGAGAAGATATAAAAATTGTTTATAAACTCTACATGGAAGCACCCCAATGTATAAACTAATTAATAATGACCGTTAAGGAAATTATTGATAATACAATATTAGTAGGGGACTTTAACACCATACTTACCAGAAAGTACAGGCCATCTAAAAAGGAAATCACCAAGGAAACAATGCCTTTGAATGACTCACTGGACTAGATGGACTTAACACCTATATGCAGAACATTCCATGCTAAAACAGCAGAATACATGTTCTTTTCAAGTGTAAATGGGAGATTCTCCAGAATAGGTCACATATTAAGTCACAAATCAGGACTCAAAAAGTACAAAAAGATTGAAAACATGCCTTTCATCCTTTCTAACCACAACACTATGACTATAGAAGTCAATCACAAGGAAAATTTGGAAAGAACACAAATACATGGAGATTAAACATCATGCTAGGAGACAAGAAATGAGTCAAGAAAATCCAAGAAGAAATAAACAAACATGGAAAAATTGAAATGAAAACACAACAGTCCATAACCTTTTGGAGGCAATAAAAGTGGTCCCAAGAGGAAATTAGATAGTAATACATCCCTAACTTAAGAAACTAGAAAAATCTCAAATAAACAATCTAACTTGAAACCTAAGGAGCTACCAAAAGAAAAACATATGAAGCCTAAAGCTTTCAGAAGGAAGGAAATAATAAATCTCAGACCAGAAATAAATGATAGAGAAACAAACAAACAAAAACAAAAACAAACAAAAAGAACAGATCAATGAAGATAGGAGGTATTTCTTTGAAAACAATAAATAAATTGATAAACCTCTAGTCAGACCTATCAAAAAGAAAAGAGAAAGTACCCAAATAAATAAAATCTCAAGTGCAGGAGGAGAAATAACAACCAACACACAGAAATATAAACCATTATGAGTTTATTGTGAAAAACTATATGCCAAACTAGAAGAAATAGAAAAATTTAGAGAAACATATAAACTGCCAAAACTGTAGCAAATAGAAATGAAAAACTGACCAATAAGCAGCAAAGAAATTAAATCAATAATCAAAATCCGCCCCAAAACACAAGTCTGGAGCCAAATGTCATCACAGGTAATTTTAACCAAATACTTGAAGAAAAGTTAATACCTATTCTTCTCAAACTACTCCAAAAAATAGAAATGGAAAGAAAAGACCAAATTTATCCTTTGAGGCCAGAAATATTGTTATGGCAAAACTTAATGAAGACATTACTAACAAAAGGAACTACAGGTCAATATCCCTGAGAAACATAGATTCAAAAGTCCTCAATAAAATGCTAGGAAACATTAGAAGTCAAGATGGCTGAGTAGTAAGGGGACCATGGGCTTGTCTTTTAAACACAGCTAGATCAACATCAAACCATTTTGAACCCCTAGAAAATTGATCTGAGGATTAATAGAACAATCTCCATAATTTGAGGGAGAAAATGTTGCAGGTGTGGAGAGGTGATTTTATGGGATATAAGAGCTACAGTGTTTCAAAAAGGTGGAAGACCTTTCATGGAGAGAAGAGAGAAGGGGAGATGGAGCAATGCATCAAGTTCACAATAGAAAAGCACTCTCCCTTAAAAGTAGCTAGAGTAAAAGAGTGAAAACAAACACAAGGTACTGTGTAAGAAAATTCTTCCCCAAAATGACTGAAAGCGAAAAAAGAGAGGGTTTCAATACCAACTGTACTTATAAACACTGTAGCACAAAGTCCAAAGCTTCAGAGCTCTGCGACTGGTGATGTTTAGGCTAAGAAGCAAGGAGGAGCCCTGGGAGTGGGCAGCAACGTCTAAGGATTCTGGGTCACCCGGGGAGAATTGGTTCCCCTGCTTGGAGTACATTTGGTAGATGTGATACAACCTCTCCATGGGCAAAGAACCCAGTAGATGCCACACAACTGCCCCTTTCACTAGTATGTGAATGCAGCAAACCCTGGTGCTACCTGTTGTCTCCCAACTTACCATATACTCTGAGCCTCTGCTGCTACACATTTTCTTGAAGAAGCCAACAGCAGACAGTGTGGCAAGACCCTCCCCCAGAGGATTAGTGAGGGTCCAAGCCTTGGGTTTCTTAGAGGTGGGGAGTTATGAAACACAGCTGTGCATGAGTTAAAACTCTGGAGGGAGGCACCACCTGGCAAGCTGACAGCTCAGACATAGATAAGTGGGAAGGCAGGGAGCTAATGGAATCGGGAGACACAGTAGGGGGTGATTGATCACCCATTTGTGAAGGTGTGAATGTCCTGCTCTGTATACAAGAGAGCTGGGAGAAGCAATTTTCACCATTAGCCCACCAGCACTGATCTACCCCAGTGAACTAAAGAGGGCCACCAAGTGGAGAACAGAGCCTTAAACCAAGCCCCACCTGCTGTACCCTACAGGCAAATCTCCATTAAGGAAATATGACCTGAGAATCAGAGCAGCAGATCCTTCCCCTAGAAGAACAGCACAAATATCTTCCTCTTGCTCAGTCTACTGATCATAAAGTGCTGCAAACCTTCAGCTGTAGGGGAAACTGGATATAAATGCTTTGGGCTTTTTGCTTGTTTTCCTGTTTGATTTTTGCTTCTGTTTTTGCTGTTTTTTTTCTTGTACTTTTTATTTTACTTTAATTTTTTAGTTTCTTTTAATGTTTATTTTGTTTTAGTCTTTTCTCCTTTTTCAATAAAACTTCTCTTAACAAGCAGATTAAAGCAAGCCTAGGGCCTAGCTCCCTTTGTATGATTTTATTTTTTTATTTTAATTTAATATCTTTATCATTATTAGTTTTTATTTTCTGAAATGAAAAAGCAGAGGAATTCTTGCCAGTGGAAAGAAAATTAAGAAATGACAGCCAAGGATATAATCAACACAGATATTAATAAGATGTCTGAAATAGAATTTAAAACAGTTATTGGGGCGCCTGGGTGGCGTAGTTGGTTAAGCGTCCGACTTCAGCCAGGTCACGATCTCGCGGTCCGTGAGTTCGAGCCCCGCGTCAGGCTCTGGGCTGATGGCTCGGAGCCTGGAGCCTGTTTCCGATTCTGTGTCTCCTCTCTCTCTGCCCCTCCCCCGTTCATGCTCTGTCTCTCTCTGTCCCAAAAATAAATAAAAAACTTTGAAAAAAAATTTAAGAAAAAAATAAAACAGTTATAAGGATTCTAGCTGGGCTTTAAATAATTATAGAAGACACTAGAGAATCCCTTACTGTAGAGATACAACAGCTAAAATCTAGTCAGGCCAAAATTAAAAATACTATAACCAAGATGCACACTAAAGTGGATACCATGACAGGAAGGATGGTTGAAGCAGAGGAATGAATTAGTGATAAAGAAGATAAAATTATGGAAAAGAATGAAGTTGAAAATAAGAGAAAGGAAACAAAGGTAATGGATCACAAAGGTAGACTTAGGGAACTCAGCAACTTATTAAAACAAATTAACATTTTTGGGAACATGGGTGGCTTAGTAAGTTAAGCATCTGATTTTGCCTCAGGTCATGAAGTCATGGGTGTGAGTTCAAACCCCACGTAGGGCTCTACGCTGTCAGCTCAGAGCCTGGAGCCTGCTTCAGATTCTGTGTCTCCCTCTCTCTCTGCCCCTGCACTGCTTGCACTGTCTCTTTCTGTCTCTCACTTTCTCTGTCTCTCTCTCTCTCTCTCAAAAATAAATACTTAAAAATTTTTAAAAACTAAATTAACATTTCTATCATAGGAGTCTCAGAAGATGAGATAGAATAAGGGGCAGAAACTTCATGTATATATTATATATTATATATTTACAATATATAATATTTGTATATATAATTGAATATATAATATATAATATATATAATGTATATATAATATGTATATATATAATATATAATATATGTATTTTAGGTATTTTATATACAATATATATAATGTATATATAATATGCATATATATTATATATTAAGTATATAATATATAATATACAATATTTATATATATACTATATATTTATATATATACTTATATATATTTATATCTATATATATTTATATATATACTATATATGTGTATGTATAATATATATGTGTATATAATATATATACATACACACATACACACATATATATGTGTGTATACATATATGTGTGTATATGTGTTTGTGTGTATATATATAATCTCCAACTTGGGGAAGAATAGATATCAAAATTCAAGAAGAACAGAGAATTCCCAGTCAGTTAAATAAAAAAAAAAAAGCAAAAAAAAGAAGAGCATTGCTCAGACATGTCATAGTAAAATTCACAAAATACACATACAAAGAAAGAATCCTGAAAGTCAGAAGTGAGGAGTAAATGTATCAATCTACAAAGGAAGACAGATCAGGTTCACAGCACATCTGTCCATAGAAACTTGGCAGGCCAGAAGAGAGTGGTAAGATATATTCAATGTGCTGAATTGAAAAAAAATATGCAGGCAAATATAGTCTATCCAGTAAAACTGTCACTAATAATAGAAGAGATAAAGGCTTGACCAAACAAAAACTAAAGTAGTTAATGACCACTAACTGAGCTTTGCAAGAAATATTAAGGGGCACTCTTTAAGTGAAGGCAAAAGGCAAAAGACAACAAAAACTAGAAAGGAACAGAGAATATCACCAGAAACACCTCAATTTTACAGGTAACAAAATAGCGCTAAACTCTTACCTTTCAATAATCACTCCAAATGTAAATGGGCTAAATGCTCCAATGAAAAGACATAAGGTATCAGAATGGATTAATCAGAATGGATTAAACATAGAAACAAAACACACCTATTTATTTCTAAAGAAGACTCCTTTTAGACCTAAAGACATGGGAAGATTGAGAGTGAGAGGATGGAGAACAGTCTATTATGCTAATTGATGTCAAAAGAAAACTGGAGAAGCCATATTTATATCAGACAAACTAGATTTTAAATCAAAGACTATAACAAAAGATAAAGAAGGACATTATATCATAATTAAAGTTCTTACAAAAAAGAAAAAGAATAGGAAGGAAGGAAGGAAGGAAGGAAGGAAGTCTATTTTGTTTGATATGAGTACAACTACAAAGCTTTTATTTCACTTTTATTTACATGGAATGACTTTTCCCATCACATCACTTTCAGTCTGTAATCTGTCTTCAAGTCTGAAATGAGTCTCTTGAAGGTATCATATAGTTGGGCCTTGTTTTTTGCATTTAGTTACCTTATATCTTTTATTGGAGCATTTAATCTATGTACATTTAAAGTAATTATAGATATTTATGAATTCATAGTTATTTTGTTAATTTTCTGTAGTTCTTCTGTATCTTTCTTTCTCTTTTGCTTTCTTACCTTGTGATTTGATGACACTTTAAAGTATTATTCTTGAATAGAGCAGCCAATATGGCAGAGAAGTAGGGGGATCCATACTTCCTGCATCTCTCAAACAAAGAAGGGCTGAAGCCAAAGGACATTGAAGCTCAAGAGTATGGAAGGAAAAGAGACTGAGTTTACCAGCGACAAACCGGGACTACTTAAAGGGCCATAAGTTGGTGATTGTGAACTGAGGGAGACAAAACAGGCCTCTCAGGCACTGAGGGGAGGAATCCCCTTCTGCAGAGAGACAAAGGGAAGTGGAAGAGTGGCTGGGGAAGTGTAGGACACTATCTGGACAAGAGTAAAAACCTCGGACTGGGCTGGAAAGGGATCCCATCTCTAACTGCAGAGTTTTCTTGGGACTAGGGCAAGCTGCCCTGTTCTCACACCCAGGGAGGAGAGGAGCCACCTCCAGGTTTGGTGGTAGTTTAGGTGTGCAGTCTGCAGCAAGAGAAACTGGTTCCCTCCCCTGAAGTGCTGCAGCATAGGCCAAAACCAGCTGGGACCACATATCAGGCAGCATCCAGAGACATTTTCCCAGTACTGGTGCATACGGAATGGGAGTTTAAATCCCAGCAAAGCGCCGGGACACAGGAGTCTCATCTGCGGCAATGGCACAGTGAGGATGGCTCCAAAGGAGTGATTTGGGACACCAGTTTGTGGAGAAGAGACTGGGGATCGCCATTTTTCTCCCCTCAACCACCAAGACGGGGCCTCAGGGACCAGTCCACAGAGGTGAGACCAGCCTACACCAAACCATGACCCTCCATGCTGGATAACTGCTTATCTAATAGAGTGGTATAGATGCTGTGGAGCCAGACAGAACCCTCCTCCAGGCCAGTGTTGCTGCATTGCCTGGATTAATTTTAGGACAATTCTTCTTGTATTGATACAAGAAGAATTCCATTTCTCTCTTTTCCTCTCATTTCCTCTCATTTTCTCTCCTTCCATTTCTCTCTTATCTCTTCCCTCCTCTAGCCTGGTTACTCTGGTTATTGATTTGTTTAAACAAACATATTTAATCCATTCTCTTGATACATGCTCTATACCTCCTTCTTTCTTTTCCTTTCTCTCTCTGGGAAAATCACCAGTATAGTTTCTCTCTGTGGGTAACTTTATCTTCATTTGCTTTTGCCTGCCTCCTTCCTTATTTTTGTTTCTCTCTCTCTTGATTAAGGCTTTTAGTTTCTCTGCCTGGTCAATGTTTATTTTTTTCTTTTTCCCTGCCCCTGCCATTTCTCTCTTTATATGTGCTCTTCCATCAGCACCACCTCCACCCTTTTCTTTACCTGTAGCCAGTGTTTCTAGTTTTTTCTTTTGGATTTTTATTTTTTGTTTTTGTTTGTTTGTTTTAATTGTTTGTGTGTTTGCATATTTTTGATTCCTGTTTATCTGTTTGTTTTCCTTTCCAGGACTACTTCAATGAACGAATCAAAACATACCTGGTGGATTGTATAAAACATCACCATGAGTAGGGAAATAAAATAACCAAAGTCACAACAACAGAGAGCAAGTAACACTCTCTGGAAAATACCTCCTGAAGGGCCAGACCCTGAAAAGTGTATGACCCGCCTTGAATATAGCAGTGGTTTCAGGTGCAGAGCACATAACAGCGTTTTAAAACTCATAAGGGAAAGTAAACCAGCCAAAAGATGAAATGGAATAATTCTCCTCAAGAGAAATTCCAGGAGGAAGTGTCAGCTAAGAACTGATCAAAACATATATAAGCAACATAACTGAAAAAGAAGTTAGAATTATAGTCATAAAATTAATCGCTGGGCTTGAAAAAAGCATAGAATGACAGCAGAGAATCAATTGCTGTAGAGATCAAGGGACTAAAAATTGGTATTGATGAATTAAAAAATGATATAAATGAGGTGAAAAATAAAATGGAGGTGGCCACAGCACAGATTGAAGAGCAGAGGGGAGAATAGGTAAATTAGAAGATAAAATTATGGAAAAGATAAAGCTGAGAAAAAAGAGAGATAAAAAAATCCAGGATCATGAGGGGAGAATTAGAGAACTAAGTGATTCAATCAAATGTAACAATACACATACCACAGGAATTCCAGGAGAAGAAAAGAAAGAGAAAGGGGCTGCAGGTGTTTTTGAACAAATCATAGCTGAGAACTTCTCCAATCAGGGGAAGGAAACAGACATTGAAATCCAAGAGGCACACAGAACTCCCTTCAGATGTAACTTGAATCAATCTTCTGTGTGACATATCATAGTGAAATTGGCAAAATACAAGGATAAAGAGAGAATTCTGAGTGCAGCTAGGGATAAACAGGCCTAAACATACAAAAGCAGACACATAAAGGTAGTAGCAGACCTATCTACTGAAACTAGGTGGGCCAGAAAGGAATGGCAGGAAATCTTCAATGTGATGAACAGGAAAAATATGCAGCCATTAATCCTTTATCCAGCAAACCTGTCATTCAGAATAGAAGGGGAGATAAGGGTTTTCCCAGACAAACAAAAACTGAAGGAATTCATCACCACTAAACTGGCCTTATAAGCAATCCTAAGGGGGACTCTGTGAGTGAAATGTTGCAAGGACCACAAAGTACCAGAGGCATCACTACAAGCATGAAACCTACAGATAACACAATGACAATAAACCTATATCTTTCAATAATAACACTGAATGTAAAAGGACTAAATTCTCCAATCAAAAGACATAGGGTATCAGAATGTATAAAAACAAACAAACAACAAAAAAAACCCAACACCCAGCTATTAACTATCTACAAGAGACTCATTTTAGACACAAGGACACCTTCAGATTGAAAGTGAGGGGATGAAGAACTATATATCATGCTACTGGAAGTCAAAAGAAAGCTCAAGTAGCCACGCTTACATCACACAAACTACACTTTAAATTAAAGGTTGTAACAGGAGATGAAGAAGGGCATTATATAATAAATACACGGTCTATCCATCAAGAAGAGCTAACAATTATAAATGTCAATGAATCAAAACTGATAACACCCAAATATATAAAACAACTAATCACAAACATAAGCAAACTTATTGATAAGAATGTGGTAGTTGCAGAGGACTTTGATACTCCACTTACAACAATGGATAGATCATCTAGACAGAGAATGAGTAAAGAAACTATGGTTCTGAATGGTACATTGGACCAGATGAACTTGACAGACATATTTATTACTTTACATTCCAAAGCAGCAGAATATACTTATTTCCCAGTGCACATGGAACATTCTCCAAGATACATCACATACTGGGTCACAAAACAGCCCTCAATAAATATACAAGAATTGAGATCATATCATGCACACTTTCAGATTACAATGCTATGAAACTTGAAATCAACCACAGACAAAGTTTGGAAAACCTACAAAAGCATGGAGGTTAAAGAACATCCTAATAATGAATGGGTCAATCAGGTAATTAGAGAAAAAATTAAATAATATATGGAAACAAATGAAAATAAAAATACTACAATCTAAACTCTCTGGGATGCAACAAATGCAGACCTAAGAGGAAAATACACTGTAATCTAGGCCTATCTCAAGAAACAAGAAAAATCCCAAATACAAATCTAACTGCACACCTAAAGGAACTAGAAGCAGAACAGCAAAGACACCCCAAACCCAACGGAAGAAGAGAAATAATAAATATCAGAGCAGAAATAAACAATATAAAAAAACAGTAGAAAATATCAATGAAACCAAGAGTTGGTTTTTTGAAAAAATAAACAAAATTTATAAACCCCTAACCAGGATTCTCAAAACACAGAGACAGGACCCAAACAGACAAATCACTAATGGAAATGGATTTATTACAACCAATCCCTCAGAAGTATAAGCAATTATCAGCAAATACTATGAAAAATTATATACCAATAAACTGGACAACCTGGAAGAAATGTACAAATTCCTAAATACCCACACACTACCAAAACTTAAACGGAAAGAAATAGAAAATTCAAACAGACCCATAACTGGTGAAGAAATTGAATCATTTATAAAAAAATCTCCCAACAAATAAGTGTCCTGGACCAGATGGCTTCCCTACAGAGTTCTATTGAAGATTTAAAGTAGAGTTAATACCTATCCTTCTCAAGCTCTTCCAAAAAATAGAAATGGAAGGAGAATCTCTGGACACATTCTATGAAGCCAGTATTACGTTGATTCCCAAACCATACAAAGACCCAGAAAAAAAAAAAAAGATAGAACTACAGGCCAATATCCCTGATGAATATGGTTACAAACATTCTCAAGATACTAGAAAATCAAATTCAACAGCATATAAAAATAATTATTCACCATAATCAAGTGGAATTCATTCCTGGGCTGCAGGGCTGGTTCAATATCCACAAATAAAACAATGTGATACATCACATTAATAAAAGAAAAGAACCATATGATACTGTCAAGAGATGCAGAAAAAAAGCATTTGACAAAATACACCAACTTTCTTAATAAAAACCCTCAACAAGGTTGTAATAGAAGGAACATATTAAACATCATAAAAGCCATTTATGAAAAGCCCAGAGCTAATATCATCCTCCATGGGGAAAAACTGAAAGCTTTCCCCTTAGAACAGGAACATGACAAGGATGTCCACTGTCACTATTTTTGTTTAACCTAGTGTTGGAAGTCCTAGCATCAGCAATCAGACAACAAAATGAAATAAAAGGCATCAAAATTGGCAAAGATGAAGTCAAACTTTCACTTTTCTCAGACCACATGATACTCTACATGGAAAACCTGACAGACTTCACCAAAAGTCTGCTACAACTGATATATGAATTCAGCAAAGTCGCAGGGTACAAAATCAATATACAGAAATCGGTTGCATTTTTATAGACCAATAATGAAGCAACAGAAAGAGAAACAAAGAAACTGATCCCATTCACAATTGCATCAAGAACCATAAAATAACCTGGAATAACCTAACCAAAAGTAAAATATTTGTATGCTGAAAACTATGGAAAAGTTATGAAGGAAATTGAATAAGACAAAAACACATGGAAAAACATTCCATGCTCATGGATTGGAAGAAGAAATATTGTTAAAATGTCAATACTACCCAAAGCAATCTACACATTCAACGTAATGCCAATCAAAATTGCACCAGCATTCTTCTCATAGCTAGAACAAACAATCCTAAAATTTTAGGGAACCGCAAAAGACCCTGAATAGCCAACATAATATTGAAGAAGAAAACCAAAGCAGGAGGCATCACAATCCAAGACTTTAGCCTCTACTACAAAGCTGTAATCATCAAGACAGCATGGTATTGGCACAAAAACCAACACATAGAACAATGGAATAGAATAAAGAACCCAGAATTGGACCCACAAATGTATGGCCAACTAATCTTTGAAAAAGCAGGAAAGAGTATCCAATGGGAAAAAAAGTGTCTTTAACAAATGATACTGGAAGATCTGGACAGCAACATGTAGAAGAATGAAACTAGACCACTTTCTTATACCATTCACAAAAATAAACTCAAAATGGATGAAAGGCCTGAATGTGAGACAGGAAACCATCAAAACCCTAGAGGAGAAAGCAGGCAACAACCTCTTTGGCCTCAGCTGCATCCATTTCTTACTCGACACATCTCCAAAGGCAAGGGAATTAAAAGCAAAAAATAAACTTTTGGGACTTCATCAAGATAAAAAGCCTCTACACTATAAATAAAACAATCAACAAAACTAAAAGGCAACCAATGGAATGGGAAAAGATATTTGCAAATGACATATCGGATAAAGGACTAGTATCCACATTCTATAAAGATTTTACCAAACTCCACACTTGAAAAACAAATCATCTAGTGAAGAAATGGGCAGAAGACATGAATAAACACTTTTTCAAAGAAGACATCCATATGGCCAAGAGACACATGAAAAGATGCTCAACGTCACTCCTCATCAGGGAAATACAAAACCACACTGAGATACCACCTCATGCAGGTCAGAGTGGCTAAAATGAATGAATCATGAGACAATAGATGCTGGAGAGGATGTGGAGAAATGGAACCCTCTTGCATTGTTGGTAGGAATGCAAACTGGTGCAGCCCCTCTGGAAAACAGTGTGGACCCAGCAATATCCCGTTAGGAATTTACCCAAGGAATACAGTAGTGGTGATGCATAGGAGCACATATATCAAATGTTTATAGCAGCACTTTCAACAATAGTCAAATTATGGAAGATCCTAAATGTCCATCAACTGACAAGTGGATAAAAAGATGTGGTTTATATATACAATGGAATACTACTTGGAAATGAGAAAGGATGAAATCTGGCCATTTGCAGCAATGTGGGTGGAACTGAAGGGTATTATCCTGAATGAAATAAGTCACTCAGAGAAAGACAAATACCATATGTTTTCACTCCTATGTGTGTCTTGAGAAACCTAACAGAAGACCATATGGGAGAGAAAGGGGAAAAATAAATTCAGAGAGAGCAAGAGGCAAACCATAAGAGACCTTTAATTACTGAGAACAAACTAAGGGTTCATGGTGGTTTGGAGAGAGGTGAACGTGGGTGATGGGCATTGAGGAGGGAACTTGTTGGGATGAACACTGGATGATGTAAGGAAACAAATTGGACAATAAATTATATTAAAAAATAAAGTATTCATGGATTCTCTCTCTCTCTCTCTTTGATATGTCTATTGCAAGTTTTTGGTTTGTTGATACAATGAGGTTCTTATACCTCACACACACACACACACACACACACACACACACACACACATTCCTTCCTGCTTTATGTTTTAGCATATGATGTCATATTTTACATCTTTTTATTTTGTACTTTCCTTAAAATATTTTTGCAAATATAACAGACTTTACGATTTTTGTCTATTAACCTTTACACTAGCTTTATAAATGATTGATATACTACTTTTACTATAAGTTTTTTTTTACACCAATGATTTTCTTTTTCCTTTCATAAATGTCTTACTTCTACTTATGGCCTTTTGTTTTATAATTAATGAAATGAATTTTATGGTTTCTGTAAGTCTGGTTTATTTGTAATGAATTCCTTTAACTTCTGACTGGAAACGTCTTTGTCTATCTTTCAATTCTGGATGACAACCTTCTAGATAATAGGTTTTTTCCTTTTAGAAATATCAATATACCATGCCACTTCATGCTTCTTGGAGCCACTTCTCTTGCTTATTTTTAGATTCTATTTTTATCTTTAATTAATTAATTAATTAATTTTGACATATTAATTTTGTGTTGATGTGGACATCCTTGAGTTCATTTTTGTTTGGTGCTATCTGCTCAGTGGACCTGGATATCTGTTTCCTTCCCCATCTTAAGAGAGTTTTCAGCTTATTAATTATTTAAATAATATTCTGCCCTTTCTTTATTCTCTTTCTGGATCCTATAATGACAGTTTTTTGTATGATTGATGTTGTCTCAGAGGTTTCTTAACCTATCCTCATTTTTCTTATTTTGTTTCTTTTTAATTGTAATTGGGCAGCTTGGGTTTTTCCCACTACCCGTCTTTCAGATCACTGATCTATTCTTGCTGACCCTCTAAGCTTCTGTGATTCTGTCTAGTGTTTGTCATTTAAGTTATTTTTTTATAAAGAGAGCAGGGAAGGGACAGATAGAGGGAGAGACAGAATCCCAAGAAGGCTCCACACAATCTGTGCCAATCTGATGTAGGGCTTGAACTCATGAACCATGATGTCAAGAGTCAGACACTTAACTGACTGAGCCACCTAGGTTCAGTCATTTTATTTTTTTTAACTGTGATTGGTCTTTTTTTATATTTTATATCTCTCTTTTAAGTTCTTTTGGAGTTTATACACTTTTCTCTCAAGTATTGTGAGTGTCTTTTTGATCATTACTTTGAACTCTTTACTGGGTAGTCTGATTATTCCATTTCATTTAGGGGTGTTTTTTTTTGAGATCTCACTTGTTCTTTTATTTAGAACATATTCTTCTATCTACTTGTTTTGTCTGACTTTGCTTATATTTCTGTGTATTATGTAGATTTGGCTGCTTCTCCTGGTCTTTAAGATGGTGATCTTATGCAGATGTTGTCCTGTGAACCCCAGTAACACCATTCCCCCTATTGTCACCAGTATAAGGCACCCCGGATTTATCCCCTATATTGGCTGTATGCACCTTTTGTTGTGACTGGGCTGAGTGCTGTGAGGATGGTGGGGCTGCTCCATAGCTCAGGCATCTGCAATGACTAACTGTGATTATTGCAGGTGCGCTAGTAGGAAGATGACTCCTGGTGCAGATGTTTTAATGGGCTTGGCTGGCCATCAGCCTAGCTTGCAGCAGTGATGGGACATGAATATTGTGGGTGCACTTTTGGATATGGCTGGCTCTTAGCATGGCTGGTTGAGAGACTCAACTGTATATGCTACAGGCACATGTATGAGTGGGGCTGACCTTGGATTCTGGCTGGTTGTAATGACCAGCTGCAATACTTCAGGTGCACTGATGAGTAGAGCTCTCCCAGCTGTAGAAATTTGAGATGCCTGGCTATAGCTACTGTGGGTTTGGTGGTGAATAGGTTTAACCTCCAATACAACTGGCTAAGAGGCTTGGCTACAGCTTTCATGGGCATGCTGGTAGGTGGGCCTCTCTCTTCTCCTCAGGGCATGGATCATTTTGTAGGGGCAGTGATCCTGGCTGGTATGTCCCATCTTGTGTGGCAGGGACGGAGCGTTTTGTCAGTGTGCCTGTCATGGAACGAAGCTGGTTGGAGTGGTCCCACAGAAGAACTTTATAAAGGGTAGGGTGCACAGTGCTAATGAAAGAGATGGAAAGTGTCGCAGTAGTCTTCCACAGGTTTCTGGCCAGCTAAAGTTGAAGGAGGCCAAGAAAACTGGCACCTGCCAGCAATTCTGTTCCTAGAGAAAGCTGAATCAGATCCATTTCCCTCTATAACACACCATAATATTAGTCAGTAAATCTTGTACGTAATGCTGGTGTTTTCCAAACTGTTAATTTTGTGTTGGGTTTTCAACTGAGTGATAATGCACAGTGGCAATTTAAGATCTGAGTGTTCGCTTCCTATAGCATTTTTTTTTTTTTGCTTTCCCTTAGTTAAGCCCCTTTGATTTTCAACGTTCATGGATTCAAGCCTCACTGATTTTCAAAGTGTGATGGTAGGGAAACTCATCTTCCCCATAACGATCCTCAAAACTTGGAGTGCCTGATATGGTGCTTGATTCCCTCCCTCCTCAGGAAGACCTCTGCATCTCTGATAATCCTTCTGTTAGTGGGTCATTGGACCAGGGGATTGATTACCAACCAAATCTCTGTTCCTCCTACTGTGCTTGGAATGACTTTTTCTTATGTCTTTAGCTGTACAAAGTCTGTTCTGCTAGTCTCAAATTTGTTTTCAGAGTGAGTTGCATTATATGTAGTTGTCTCATTTTCGGTGGAAGAAGTAAGCTCAGAATCTTCCTACTCTGCCCTATTTCTCCTTTCCAGTGTATTAATAACTTTTAACGTTTAAAATAATAGTGTTTTTTTTTAACTTTAAACTAATGATTTTTTTTTTAATTTAAATTCATTTTAGTTAACATACAGTGTAGTCTTGGCTTCAGGAGTAGAACCCAGTGATTCATCTCTTACATATAACACCCAGTATTCATCCCAACAAGTGCCCTCTTTAATGCCCATCACCCATTTAACCCATTCCCCTACCCACCTCTGCTCCAGCAACCTTCCCTTTACTCTGTGTATTTGAGAACCTCTTATGATTTCCCTCCCTCTCTGTTTTTATCTGATTTTTCTTTCCCTTCCCCTATGTTCATCTGTTGTCTGTCTCAAATTCCACAAATGAATAAAATCATATGATATCTATCTTTCTCTGACTGACATATTTCGCTTAGCATAATACCCTCTAGTTCCATCCACATTGTTGCAAATGGCAAGATTTCATTCTTTTTCATCGCTGAGTAGTTCTATGTACATACCACATCTACTTTACCCATTGATCAGTCAGTGGACATTTGGGCCCTTTCCATAATTTCGCTAATGTTGATAGCACTGCTGTAAACATTGGGGTGCATGTGTCCCTTCTAATCAGCATTTTTTATACTTTGGATAAATTTGTAATAGTGCAGTTGCTGAGTCATAGGATAGTTCTATTTTTGGCTTTTTGAGAAAGTGCCATACTGTTTTCCAGGGTGATGTACCAGTTTTCATTCCAACCAAAAGGGGTTGCCATTTCTCTGCAGGCTCCTCAAGATCTGTTTTTTCCTGTGTTGTTAATTTTAGTCATCCTGACAGGTGTGAGATGGTGTTTCATCACGTTTTGTTTTGTTTTGTTTTGTTTTGTTTTGTTTTTCCAATCATGGTTTTGATTTGTATTTCCCTTTTGATGAGTGATGTTGAGCATCTTTTTATGCATCTGTTAGACATCTCAATGTCTTCTTTGGGAAAATGTCTATTCATGTCTTCTGCCCAATTGACCTTTGACTATTGGTTTCCCCGGGCTTGTTGATATATAATTGACATATAACACAATATTATTTTAATATTTATGACATAAAATTTTGATATATGTATATTCTGTAAAATGATTACCCCATTAAATTCATTTAGCATCCACTACTACACATAGTAACACATAATTTTCTTGTGATGAGAACTTTAAAGATCTACTCTCCACAACTTTCAAATATACATGAAAACATTGTTAACTATAGTCACCATGCTGTACATTACATCCTCAAATCTTAACTCACTTATAACTGGAAGTTTACACATTTTGACCACTGTGAATCCATTACTCAGCCACCCTTCCTTACCTATTACTTCTGGAAACCAGCAATCTGTTATCTGTTTCCAGGAGTTTGATATATATATACGTATATATACATATATATATATATATATATATATATATATATATTCCAAATATAAGTCAAATCATACAGTTTTTCTCTTTGACTTATTTCACTTTTGATAAACCCCTCAAAGTCCATCCATGTAGTCATATGTGACATGATTTTACTCTGTTTTGTGTCTGAATAATATTTATCATATTTTCTTTAAATATTAAAATGCCAGTGGACACTTACTTTGTTTCCATGTATTGACTATTATAAATAATGCTGCATTAACATGGGGGTGCAGATATTTCTTTGAGATAGAGATTTAATTTTATTTGGGTCTATATTCAGAAATGGAATCGCTGGATCATATTTTAGTTATTGGATTAGTTTATTGAGGGAGTTACACATTGTGGATTTCCATAGAGGTTGCATCAATTTACATTCCCAGGAACATTACTGAAAAGTTACTCTTTCTCCACATCCTCGGCAACTTTTCTTATCTCTTGTCTTTTTAATAGGTAGCCATTTTAATAGATACGAGGTGATATCTCATTGTGGTTTTTTTATGTTTATTTATTTTTGAGACAGAGAGAGAGAGAGAGAGAGAGAGAGAAAGCAAGTGGGGGAGGAACAGAGAGAGAGAGACAGACAGACAGAATCTGAAGCAGGCTCCAGGCTCTGATCCTGATGTGAGGCTCAAGCTCACAAACTGCGAAATCATGACCTTAGCCAAAGTCCAATGTTTAACTGACTGAGCCACCCAGGTGCCCCTCTCATTGTGGTTTTGATTTGCATTTCCCTCAAGATTAGTTTGTCAAATATCTTTTCATATCCCTATTTGGCATGTATTATGTCTTCTTTGAAAAATTGTCTATTCAGACCCTGTGCCCATTTTAAAACTCAAATTGTGTTTTTGCTGTTAAATTTGTATGAGTTCTATGTATATTTTGGAAAATAACAGCTTATCCGGCAAACAATTTTCAAATATATTGTCCCATTGTGTGGGTTGCCTTTTCACTTTTTTTTTTTCTCTGCAGAAACATTTAATATTGTTTTCATTTTATTTATTTCAGAGAAAGAGAGACCAAGCTGGGGAGGGGGTGGAGGGAGAAAGAGGGAGGGAGGGAGAGGAAGAAAGACATCATAGAGATAGAGCAGGCTCCACACTAGAGACAGACCCCAGCATGGAGCTCAATTCCACGACCTTGGGATCATGACCCAAGCCAAAATGAAGACTTGGACACTTAACCTACTGAGCCACCCAGGTGCCCCACTATGCAGAAGCATTTTATTTATTTTTTAAAATGTGTATATTATTATTTTATTATTGTATTAATGAAATGTGTATAAAGAACGCCAAACATTAGCATAATATTTATCCATTTGTCAGGCACTGGACACTAGGGATGTTTCCATAATTTGACTATTGTTTATGATGCTGCTATAAAACTCAGGCTACATGTATCCCTTTGAATTAGTAATTTTGAACTCTTTGGATAAATACCTAGTGGTGAAATTGCTAAGGTAGTTCTAATTTTAACTTTTTGAGGAACCTCCATATTTGTTTCTGGAGTACCTGAACTAATTTGCTTTCCCACCAACAGTGCAGGAGAGTTTCCCTTTATCCTCATCCCTGACAACACCTGTTGTTCCCTGTGTTGTTTTCCTTCCTTTTCAATTTCTTGGAATAGTTTAGATAAATAAGTATTAACTCTGCTTCATTTAATTTTATATTTTTTTTATTTTTCCCTTTTAAAAAAATTTAAATATTACTTATTTACTGTATAATGCAATGTTGGTTTCAGGAGTAAAATTCAGTAATTCATCACTTACATATAACATCCAGTGCTAATCATAAGTGCCCTCTTTAATTCCTATCACCCAACTAGCCCATCACCTACCAACCTCCATCCATCAACCCGTAGTTATTTCTCTAAAATTAAGAGTCCCTTGTGATTTGTTTCTCTCTCTTGTATACCTCTCTTCCCATATGTTCATCTGTTTTATTTCTTAAATCCCACATATGAGTGAAATCTTATGTATTTGTCTTTCTTGGATTGACTTATTCTGCTTAGCATAATACATTCTGGCTCCAAACACATCATTTCAAATATCAAAACTCCATTCTTTTTTGATGACTGAGTAATGTCCCATTGTATATATACCACATCTTTATCCATTCATCAGTAGATGGATGTTTGTGCTCTCTTCATAGTTTGGCTATCGTTGATAATACTCCTATAAACAATGGGGTTCATGTGCCTATTGGAATTAGTATTTTTTATGATTTGGGTAAATAATAATGCATTTGATGGATCATAGGGTAGTTCTATTTTTAGTTTCTTGAGGAATCTACATACTGTTTTCCAGAGTTGCTGCACCAGTTTGCTTTCCCATGGACAATGCAAGAGGGTTACCTTTTCATTGCAGCCTCATCAACACCTGCTGTTTATTATGTGTTAATTGTAGCCATTCTGACAGATGTGAGGCAATATCTCATCATGGTTTTGATTTATATACCCCTGATGATGAATGATGTTCACTGTCTTTTCATGTGTATGTTAGTCACCTGATGCCTTCTTTGGAAAAGTGTCTATTCATGTCTTCTGCCCATTTCCTAACTGGATTATTTTTTCCTGGGTGTTTACTTTGATTAGTATTTTATAGATTTTGGATACTAACCCATTATCAGATATGTCATTGGCAAATATCTTCTCTCATTCAGTAGGCTGTCTTTTAGTTTTGATGATTTTATTTCCTTCACTGTGCAGAAGAATTTTATCCTGATGAAGTCCCAAAAGTTCATGTTTATTTTTTTTCCCTTGCCTTTGGTGACTTGTCTAGTAAGAAGTTGCTCTGGGCAAGGTCAAAGAGGTTGCTGACTATTTTCTCCTCTAGGATTTTGATTGTTTTCTGTCTCATATTTAGGTCTTTCAACCATTTGGAATTTACTTTTGTGTATGGTGTAAGAAAGTGGTCCAGGTCCATTCTTCTACATGTTGCCATCCAGTATTCCCAACACTATTTTTTAAAGGGACTGTCTTATTTCCATTGGTTGTTCTTTCCTACTTTGTTGAAGATTAGTTGACCATATATATGTGGGTCTAATACTGGGTTTTATCCTTTTATCTACTGATTTATGTATCGGTTACAAAAACAATACCATATGGTCTTGATGAGTACAGCTTTGTAATATAGTTTGAAATGTGGAATTGTGATGCCTCCAGTTTTGCTTTTCTTTTTCAAGATTGCTCTGGCTATTCGGAGTCTTTGTGATTGCACACAAATTTTAGGATTGTGTGTTCTAGCTCCACAGAAAATGCTGGTGGTATTTGTAGAGATTGGATTAAATGCATAGATTGCTTTGGGTAATAGAGACATTTTAACAGTGTTTATTCCTCCAATTAATGAGCATGGAATGGTTTTACATTGTTTTGCGTCCTATTTTTTTTCAGAAGTGTTCTATAGTTTTCAGATGACAGATCTTTTACCTCTTTTGTTAGGTTTATTCCTAGGTATCTTATTGTTTTTGGTGAAATTGCAAATGGGATTGATTTCTTGATTTATTTTTTCTGCTACTTAGTTATTGATGTATAGAAATGCAATGGATTTCTGCACATTGATTTATATCTCACAACTTTGCTAAATTCATGCATTAGTTCTAGCAATTTTTTTGGTGGAGTCTTCAGGTTTTGTACATAAAGTATCATGTCATCTGATAATATTGAAATTTGACCTCTTCCTTGTGAATTTGGATGCCTTTTATTTTTTGTTGTTGTTGTCTGATTGCTGAGGCTAAGACTTCTAGTACTATATTAAACAGTAATTGTGCTGTGCAAGTGGATGCACTTGACTTTTTTGGGATTGTAAGATAAATGCTCTGTTTTTCCCAAGTAAGAATGATTTTAGCTGTGAGTCTTTCATATATGGCCTTTATTATATTGAAGTATGTTCCCTCCATTCCTTCTTGTTGAGAGTTTTTATCAAGAATGGACGCTGTTTTTGTCAAATGCCTTTTTTCTCCATCTATTGACAGAATCATATGGTTCTTACCTTTTCTTTTAACAATGTTGTGTATGAATATGATTGGTTTGCCAATATTGGACCAGCCCAGAAATAAACCCAACTTGATCATGGTGAATAATTATCTTAATGTACTGTTAAATTCAATTTGCTAATATCTTGTCAGAATTTTTGCATCCAGGTACATCAAGAATATTGGATTCTAATTCTCCTTTTTAGTGGGGTCTTTGGTTTTGGAAAATAGATAATGCTGGTTTTGTAGAATGATTTTGGAAGTTTCTCTTCTATTTCTACTTTTTGGAAACAGTTTAAGAATAACAGGTTTTAACTCTCTCTTATATGTCTGGTAGAATTCCCCTGGGAAGCCATCTAACCGAGGACCCTTGTTTGTTAGGAGATTTTTGATAACTAATTCAATTTCTTCACTAGTTATGGGTCTGTTCAATTTTTTCTATTTCTTCCTGTTTGAGTTTTGGTAGTGTGTGGGTGTCTAGGAATTTGTCCATTTCTTCCATGTTGTCCAGTTTGTTGGCATATAATTTTTTAAATTATCTCTAATAATCTTATTTGAAGTGTTGGTTGTGGTAAGTCCATTTTCATTTGTGATTTTATCTATTTTGATTCTCTCTCTTTTGTTTTTGAGAAGTCTGGCTATGGGTTTATAAATTTTATTTGTTCAAAAAATCAGCTCTTAGTTTCATTGATCTGTTTTAGTGTTTTTTTGTGTGTTTGTTTGGATTCTATGTTGTTAAGTTCAGCTCTGATCTTTATTATTTCTCTTCTTCTGCTGGCCTTGGGGTTTCTTTGATGTTATGCTTCCAGTTCTTGTAGGTGTGCTCTTAGATTTTGTATTTGGGACTTTTCTTGTTCCTTGAGTTAGGTCAGGATTGCAATGTATTTTCCTCTTAGGACTGCCTTTGCTATATCCCAAAGGTTTCAGACTGTTGTGTTTTCATTTTCATTTGCTTCCATAGATTTTTTTATTTTTATTTTTTTCTTTAACTGACTGGCTGACCCATTCATTCTTTAGTAGTATGTTCTTTAACCTTCATGCATTTGGAGGTTTTCCAAACTTTTTCCTGTGGTTGATTTCAAGTTTCATAGCATCATGATCTGAAAATGTGCATGGTATGGTCTCAATTATTTTATATTTATTAAGGGCTTTTTTGACCCAGTATGTGATCTATCTTGGAGAATGTTCCATGTTCACTGGAGAAGAATGTGTATTATGCTGCTTTTGGATGAAAATCTCTGAATATATCTGTCAAGTCCATCTGGTACAGTGTATTTTTCAGGGCCGTTGTGTGCGTATTGATTTTATGCCTAGACGATCTGTCCATTACTGTAAGTGGAGTATTAAAGTATCCTGCATTACCACATTCTTACCAATGAGGTTGCTTATGTTTGTGATTAACTGTTTTATATATATGTGTGTGTGCTACCGAATTGGATGCATTAACATTTATAACTGTTAGCTCTTCTTTTTGGATAGACCCCATAATTATGATATAATGCCCTTCTTCATCTCTTGGTACAGCCTTTCGTTTAAAGTCTGGTTTGTCTGATATAAGTATGGCTACTACAGCTTTCTTTGACTTCCAGTAGCACAGTAGGTTTTTCTCCATCCCCTCACTTTCAATCTGAAAGTGTCCTGAAATCTGAAATGGGTCTCTTGTAGACAGCAAATAGATGGGTCTTGTTTGTTATCTATTCTGATACCCTATGTCTTTTGATTTGAGCATTTAGTCCATTTACATTCAGTGTTATTATTGAAAGATATGGGTTTAGAGTCATTGTGACATCTCTAGGTTTCATGCTTGTAGTGATGTCTCTGTTGCTTTGTTGTCTTTGAAACATTCTACTCTCAGTGTCCCCCTCAGGATCTATTGTAGCTGTGGATTAGTCCTGATGAACCCCTTCAGTTTTTGTTTGTTTTGGAAAACCTTTATCTCTCCTTCTATTCTGAATGACAGGTTTGCTGGATAAAGATTCTTGGCTGCATATTTTTTCCTATTCAGCACATCGAAAATTTCCTGCCACTCCTTTCTGGCCTGCCAAGTTTCAGTAGATAGGTCTGCTACTACTCTTATGTGTCTACCTTTATAGGTTAATGCCCATTTGTCCCTAAATGCTTTAAGAATTCTCGCTTTACCTGTGTGGTTCATCAGTTTCACTATGATATGTTGTGCAGGAGATTGATTCAAGTTATGTGTGAAGGGAGTTATCTGTGCCTCCTGGATTTCAATGTCTTTTTTCCCCCAGATTGGGGAAGTTTTCAGCTATGATTTCTTCAAGTACACCTTCTGTCTGTTTCTCTCTCTCTTCTTTTTCTGGAACTTCTATTATACGGATATTATTACATTTCATTGAATCACTTAGTTCTGTAATTCTCCCCATGTGGTCTAGAATTTTTTTTTTATCTTTTTCTCAACTTCATCTTTTTCCATAATTTTATCACGTATTTAATTTATTCCGCCTTCTGCTTCTTCAATCCTCGGTGTCACCGCCTCTAATTTATTTTGCATCTCATTTACAACATTTTTTTAATTTCATCATGACAATTTATTAGCTCCTTGATATCTACAGAAATAGATTCTCTGCTGTCTTCTATACTTTTTTCAAGCCCAGCGAGTAATCTTTTAACTATTATTCTAAATTCTTGTTCAGTTATATCGTTTATATCTGTTTTTGTCAATTCTCTAGCTGTCATATCTTCCTAGAATTTCATTTGAGGAGAATTCTTCTGTTTCATCATTTTGGCTAGTTTTCTGCCTCTTATGTGTTTCAAAAGCTTGTTACGTATCCTGCATCTGCAGGCACTACTATATGAAAGAAGAGTCATACACTGTCCAGGGCCTGGTCTTTCAGGAGGTAAATTTCTCTCCGTTGTTGTGACTTTGGTTGCTCTATCTCCCTACTCGTAATGATGTGTTGGCCCCTTCAGGAGGTGTGCTTTGATTTGTTCATTGAAGTACTCCTTGAAAAGAGAACCAACAAAAACAAAGCAAAAAACAGAAACAAAAACAAAAAGCAAAAAAAAAAAAAACAAAAACAAAAACAAAAAACCACAAAGCAAAAAAACCCAGCTACAACAAAACAACTGGGCAGGGGGAAAAGAAAAGAAAATTGACAAGGCAGAGAAACTATACTACTTAATCAGACAGACAGAGAGAGAGAGAGAGAGGAAAATAAAGAAGGAGATATTGAATAGGTAGAAAGAGAATAGATTAAATATGCCTGCTTAAACAAACCAACAACCAGAATAACCAGACTCTGGAAGGAAGAAATAAGAAGGAGAAAAGGAAGAAAATACATATACATATTATATACATTAATATATAATATACATAATACATATACATATTATATATACTATTATATAATATGCATATATATTATGTGTATGTGTATACATATGTATGTGTATATATATATAAAATAGTCCAAGAATTAAATCATAAATGCAAAATGGCTGGGTGCCTTGGAACCAGGTGCAGTGCTGGTCTGGAGGAGAGGCTCTCTGGTTTGTCAGTGTCAGTCTCTGGTGGCCACCCAGTTACCAGATGCAGAGGGGCATGGTTTGCTGTAGGTGGGTTCCGCCTTCACTGTGGGTCTGCTGTCCATTCCCTGAATCCCCCCCTTGTTGGTGATGGGGAGAAAAATGGTGATACCCCAGTCTCTCTTCATGGATTGGGTGTCTCAAACCACCCGGTTCCTCATAGTGTTATCACAGCGCCACAGGCATGAAAAAGGAGGTTTGTCCCACTCCACTGTTTCCTGAGCCTCCCTGGCTCTTGGCTGGAATTTAAACCACAATGTCTTCAAGGGCCCTGCTCTTCCAGGGAAGTGCTGCTCCATGCCACTGATATATGGCCTCTGGCTATTGGGCACAGGCAGTCTTTGTCCTTTGACTGGTTATATACCTTCTTCCCACAGCACTCCAGAAAGTGGATTACTTTCTCCCACTGTGGATTGGTCCTCCTAACTAGATATGAAGCCCAGGGTTGGCTTCCTTCTTCCCCAGGTGTGGGAAAAGGGCAGCCAGCCCCAGTTCGGAGAAAGCCTGGCAGTTAGAAATTGGATCTTTCTCCATCTCAAGTCCGTGGTTTTTCTCTTGTCTAGATACTGTCCTATGCTTTCACAGCCTCTCTTTCTCTTCCCTTTGTCTCTCTGCAGAAGAGGTTCCCTCCCCTCTGTGCCTATGGACCCCGTTTTATCTCTCCCACTTTGCAGTCACACACCTGTGGTCCATCAGGTTGTCCTCGTGGGTCCCCAGAGAACTGTCTGTCACTCTACAGCCCAGACTCTTGGAATTAAAAGTCCTTTGGCCTCAACACTGCAATGTTTGAAGGATGAGGGAACTTCAGGTCCCCCTACTTCTTTGCCATGTTGGATCCTCTAGGATTTTCAACTCACAGTGTCATGACATCTATAAATACAACTTTATTCATTATCAGTCTGTATGCTTTTAATAAATTTTATTATTTTTATCTTAAAATATTGATTAGAACTTCTGATGTTATGTTAAAATACAAATGACAAGATATACTTGTTTTGTTTTGATTTTCTGTGATATGGGCATGGTGACATTTAGAAAATATTCATCATTAATAGTGATTTCAGTTGTAGACCTTTCATAGATGTAGATTTATCAATTGGAGAAAGCTGACTTTTATTCCAAGATGACTAAGAGTATTTATCCTCAATGCATGCTGGGTTTATTCAAATTATTGTATGTAATCCGTTGTAGGAGTTACTTTTTTTATACTTTATGAATTTGATATATGTTATCTAAATCAGTATTCAAATGTAAACAAATATTGCATTCATGGTAAAAATCTCACTTGATAATGGTTTATAATAATTTTCCTGTATTCCTGGGATCAGTTTGCTAATATTTGAAGATTTTAATAATTCATGTGTTCATGAGTTACAACAGTTTGTAGTTTTCTTTTAATGTCTGACTTTGGTATTACAGTAATACTGTGCTCACAGAATATGTTTGAAAATGTTTCTTTTCCCTCTATTTCTTGAGGAAGGTTGTAAACCACTGCTCATAGCCATCCACTCAATGCTCTAGAATCCACTAGTAAAGCCATTTGAATCTGGACTTACAGAATTGATATTGAAAATTGTGGGGAATAAGCTTAGGAATCCCCCAGGCTTACACCAATGGGTTAACAAGGCATAAAGAAATACAAAGCAGTAATATGCTCACACCTGAGTTTGGGTAAACAAGATTGGCACCCCAAGAATAGGGAGGTGCAAAGGCAACCCCAGAGAGAGGATACAAAGGTCCCCAGACTAGAGAAGGGGTGCAGAGCCCCCCCCCAGAATAGAGAGGGAGGGGCAAGACCCCCAAAATAGGAGTGCAAAGACACCGATTACAAAGATATAGGTGGTAAACAAGAATAGGCGTTCAGGGCATAAGTGCCCCCCAATTTAGTACTTTAGCAAGAAACTGCTCTCACAGGACGGAAGGACCAAGTTAGGCAAACAGGTAAATTAGACTATAGACTGCTGTGCTGCAGGCAAAGCAGCCTAGAGCAGAGATGGTTAACAAAAGAAAAGGTGCCTTGTTAACCCTGAGGTTATTCCCCCTATATGTCTTTTATTCAAATAATTATTATTTTAAAATATATTTAATATAAATATATAAATATAAAATATAAATATATAAATATATAACATATAAATATAAAATATAAATATATACATTATATAAAATATATTTAAAATATTTAAAATAATTATTATATTAAAATATAATAAAATTATATTGACCCAAACCACCCTTGCAATCGAAGAATAAAGCCCATTTGATTGTGGTGAATGATTTTTTAATGTATTTTTGGATTCCCTTTGCTAGTACTTTTTTTTAGTGTGTTTTTTTTTAATCTAGGTTAATCAGAAATATTGATCTGTAGTTCTCTTCTTTAGAGGAGTCATTATCTGATTTTGATATCAGGGTAATGCTGGTCTCATAAAATAACTTTGGAAGTTTTCCTTCATTTTTTGTTTTCATTTTGGAATAGTTTGAGAAAAATAGTATTAACTCTTCTTTAAATATTTGGTATAACTTACTTGTGAGGCCACCTGGCTCTGACTTTTAGTTTACTGTGAGGTTTTTAATTACTAATTCAGTTTTTTGTTCTGGTAATAATCTGTTAAAATTATATACTTCTTGCTTCAGTTTCAGTAGTGTATTTTTTGTAAGAATTTATCCATTTCTTCTAGGTTGTCCATTTGTTGGCTATACTTTATCATAATACATTCTTATCATTGTTTTCATTTCTGTTATGTTGTTATTTCTTCTCTCTCCTTTGTAATTTTATTTATTTTGGTCATTTTTCTTTTCATCCTGTTAAGTCTGGCTATAGGTTTTTCAATATTAATTTTTTTTTCCAAATAACAACCTCCTGGTTTCATTCATCTGTTCTATTTTATTGTTGTTGTTTTGTTGTGGTTTTAGATTCTATACCATTTATTTCCACCCTATTTGTTATTATTTACCTCCCACTTCTGGTTTTAAGACTTTTTGTTGATCTTTGGCTGGCTCTTTTAGGTATAAGGTTACGTATTTGAGAGACTTTTCTTACTTCTTTTCTATAGGCCTCTATCTACTTCTCTCATAGAAAAATTTTTGCTGCTTTCCAAAGGTTTCAAAAAGTTGTTTTCATTTTCATTTGTTTCCAGAAAATTTGTATTTCTCCTTTTGTTTCTTGGTTGATGCATTCATTGCTTAGCAACATGTTACCTAACCTACATGTGTTTTTAGTATTTCCAGATTTATTCTTGTGTTTGCCTTCCAGTTTCATGATGTTGTGGTCAGAAAAGGTGCATTTTATGATTTGATGTTTTTGAATTTGTTGAGGATTCTTTTGTGGCCTAATATTTGATATATTCTGAGGAATTTTCCATGTTCACTTGTAAAGAATGTGTATTTTGCTTTTTAGCATGGAATGTTCAGAATATATCTGATAAGTCCATCTGGTCCAGTGTCATTTCAAGCCGTTGTCTCTTTGCCGGTTTTCTGTTTCCATGATATGATCATTGAAGTAAGTGAGTATTGAAGTTCCCTACTATTATTGTGCTATTATCGATTAGTTCTTTCATGTTTGTTATTAAACTTTTATGTATTTGGGTGTTCCCATGTTAGGTGCATATTATAATTTTATTTATAATTTATAAATATTTTTTTATAATTTATAAATTGTTTATTTTTAAATTTATATAATTTAATTTATATATTTATAATTGTTATATCTTCTTATTGGATTGTCTCTTTCATGATTATATAGTGCCATTCTTTGTTTTTTGTTACAGTCTCTGTTTCAAAATCTAGTTTGTCCAATATAAGTTTGCTACTCTGGCTTTATTTTGACATCGATTTATGTGACACATTTTTCTACATGTCTTCACTTTTAATCTGCAGATAAATTTCAGTGAGAAATGAGTTTCCTGTAGGCATAATATAGATGGACCTTGTTTTCTATTTATTCTTTCACCATATGTCTTTAGATTGGATCATTTAATCCATTTACATTCAAAGTAGTTATTAATGGATATGTATTTATTGCCATTTTATTACTTGTTTCTGGTCATCTTCTTGAATATCTTGTCTATTTTTCTTTCATATTTGACTTTTTTAAGTGATATATTTGGATTTTTTCTTTATTCTGTGCATATTTATTCATGGTTTTCACTTTATGGTTACCATTAAGTTTATATATAACATCTTCTGCATATTACTGTCTATAATAACTTGATGGTCATTTAAGTTTGAACCCATTCTGTACTCCTCTCCTCCCCAAGTTTTAGGTATGTGGTGTCATATTTTACATCACTTATTTTGTGAGTTCCTTAACTGATTTTTTACAGAAAAAGTAATTTTCACTGTTCTTGTGTTCCCTACCTTCATACTGTCACTTTGTTTTTCCCTTTCCACTGACAAAATCCCCTTTAGTAATTTTGGCAAATCTGTTTCAGTGGTCAAAAACTCCTTTAGTTTTTATTTGCCTGGGAGACTTTTTGTCTCTCCTTCATTCTGAATGATAGCTTTGCTGGATAGAGTATTCTTGTCTGCAGACTTTTTTTCCCCATTCAGCACTTTGAATATATTATGTCATTGCCTTCTGGCTTGGAAAGCTCCTACTGAAAAACCTGCTGATAACCTCATGATGTTTCCTTTGTAAATAATTATCTTCTTGTGTATTTCTGATTTTAATCATTTTTCTTTTTCATTCTCTCTTCCCATTTTATTTACAATATGTCTTGTTGTGGATATGCTTTTGTGGATTTTTTGGGGGTGTTCTGTGTCTCATGAATCTGTATCTGTTTCCTTCCCTAAATTTGGTAAAGTTTAAGCTATTATTTCTTCAAATTATCCCCTCCCCCTTTCCCCTCTCTTCTACTTTTAGACTCTTATAAAACAAATGGTATTATGTAATGGAGACAGTGGATTATTAGTCTATTCTCTACTGCATAATTTTCTTTTTTCTTTTGTTCAGCATGTTAACATTCTGTTTCTCTGTCTAATAGATCATCTCTGCTTCATCTAGCCTGCAATTTATTTCATCAAATGTGTTTCTGATTTAATTTATTTTACCTTTATGTCCACTATGTCATTCCTTATCTTTGTATTAATGGTCTTACTGAAGCCTTTGACTCTTTTTTCAAGTTAACAAAGTATCTTTATAATCATTACTTGAAATTCTATATAAGGCATGTTACTTATATTTGTTTGATTTAGATTTCTGGCTGTGGCCTGTTCTTTCATTTGGGACAAATTTCTCTGTCTTCTCAATTTTTCTAATCCTCTGTATCTGTTTCTGTGTATTAGCAAAGTCAGCTATGTAAGAATGAAAAATTTAAAAAAATGAGGGGCGCCTGGATGGCTCAGTTGGTTAAGCCTCCGACTTCTGCTCAGGTCATGATCTCATGGTCCGTGAGTTCAAGCCCCGCATTGGACTCTGTGCTGACAGCTCATAGTCTGGAGTCTGCTTCAGATTCTGTGTCTCCCTCTCTCTCTGACCCTCCCCCATTCATGCTCTGTCTTTCTCTGTCTCAAAAATAAATAAACATTAAAAAAGCTAAAAAAAAATGATAACATACATGTTTACTTACAAGTGAATTAGAATGAGAGATCAATTTACTTATATAGTCAGGTACCACAGAGTTAGGGGGGCAAATATTTACAATTGTTAGCTCTTCTTGATGGATAGACTTCTTAATTCTGATATAATTCCCTTCTTCATCTCTTGTTACATTCTTTGCTTTAAAATCTAGTTTGGGGGAGACTGAGTGGTTCAGTTGGTTAAATGTCCAACTTTGGCTCTGGTCATAATCTCATAGTTTGTGAGTTTGAGCCCCACGTTGGGCTCTGTGCTGACAACTCAGAATCTGGAGCCTGATTCAGATTTTATGTTTCCCTCTCTGTCTGCACCCCCCCCATGCTCTGTCTGTCTCTTTCTAAAAAAATAAACATTAAAATTAATAAAAAATAAAAATAAATAAAAAAATTAGTTTGTCTGATAAAAGTAAGACTATTCTGGATTTCTTTTGACATCTGTTAGTGTGATAGATGGTTCTACATACCCTCACTTCTGGTCCACAGATGTCCTCAGGCCTAAAATAAGTCTCTTGTAGGCAGCATGGAGATGGATTTTGTTTTTTTATCCATTCTGATACTTTATGTATTTTTATTGGGCCATTTAGTCCATTTCTATTCAGAGTGATTATTGAAAGATATGAATTTAGTGCCATTGTGTTATCTGTAGATTTTGTTTCTGGTGATTTCCTCAGGTCAAATATATAAAACAATCACAAACATAAGCAAACTCCTTGATAAAAATACTGTTATTGTATGAGACTTTAATAATCTACTTACAGCAAAAGACAGATCATCTAAGAAGAAAATCAACAAGGAAACAACAGCTCCCAATGTCACACCGGGCCAGATGGACTTAACAGATATATCCAGAACATTTTATCCTAAACAGCAGAATACACATTTTGTTGAGTGCACATGGAACATTCTCCAGAATAAATCACATATTGGGCCCAAATCAGCCCTCAACAAGTACAAAAATATGATATCATACCATATACATTTTCAGATCACAACACTGTGAAACTCAAAATCAACCACAAGAGAAAAAAACTTGGAAAGCCCTCAAATACATTGAAGTTAAAGAACATCCCACTAAAGAATGAATGGGTAACCCTAAAATTGAAGAGGAAATTAAAATAAAAATACAAGGAAGCAAAAAAAAAAAAAAGAAAATATGACATTCCAAACCCTTTGGGATGCAGCAAAGGCAGTTCAAAGAAAATGCATTGCAATTCAGGCCTGTCTCAAGAAGCAAGAAATGTTCCAAGTGCATAACCTAGTCATACACTTAAAGGATCTAGAAAAGGATCAGCAAATAAAGCCCAAGTCTGCAGAGGGAAAATAATAAAGATTAGAGCAGAAATAAATGATATAGAATCCAAAAATTAAAAAAAAAAAACAGTAGAACATATGAATGAAACTAAAGGAGAGTTCTCTGAAAGAATAAGCAAAATTGATAAACCCATAGCCAGAATTCTCAAAAAGAAAATATAGAAGATCCAAATAGATAAAATCACAAATGGAAGGGGAGAGATTACAACCAACACTACAGAAATATAAACAAATATGAGAAAACTATGAAAGAACATATGCCAACAAACTGGACAAACCGGAAGAAATAGACAAATTCTTAGAAACTTACACACTACAAAAACTCAAATGGGAAGAAATGGAAAAAATGACCAGACCCATAACCTGCAAAGAAATTGAATTGTTTATCAAAAATCACCCAACAAATAAGAGTTCTGGACCAGATGGCTTCCAGGGGTAATTCTACTAGACATTTAAAGAAGAGTTAATACCTATTCTCCTCAAATTGCTCCAAAGAATAGAAATGGAAAGAAAGGTTCCAAACTAATTCCATGAAGCTAACATTACCTTGATTTCAAAAGGAGACAAAGATGCCACTAAAAAGGAGAATTATAGGCCAATATCCCTGATGAACCTGGATGCAAAAATTCTCAACATGATACAAACAAATTGAATTCAACAGTACATTAAAAGTATTATTCAACATCATCAAGTGGGATTTATCCCGGGGCTGCAGAGTGGGTTCAATATTTGCAAATTAATCAGTATGATACACCATATCAATACAAGAAAGGATAATAATCATATAATCTTTTCAATAGATACAGAAAAAGCATTTGACAAAATATAGTACCCTTTCTTCATAAAAACCCTAAAGAAAGTAGGGATAGAAGGAACCGACATTAACATCATAAAAGCCATATGTGAAAGGCTCACAACTAATATCATCCTCAATGGGGAGAGTCTCAGGGATTTCTCCCTATGATCAGAAACAAGACAGGGATGTCCACTCTCACCACTGTTGTTCAACATTGTACTTAAACTCCTAGTCTCAGCAATAATACAACAAAAAGGAAGGAAATCAAATTGGCAAGAAAGAAAGTTTCACTCTTCACAAATGACATGATAATATATATGGAAAACTAGAATGAACAAAAAAATTGCTACAGCTGATACATAAATTCAGCAAAGTCATAGGATATAAAATCAATGTGTAGAAATTGGCTGCATTTTTTATACATTAATAATGAAGCAACAGGGAAAGAAATCAAGGAATCAATCCCATTTACATTTGCACTTTAAAGTATGAGATACCTAGGAAAAAAATCTAACTAAAATGGTAAAAGATCTATACACTGAATACTATAGAAAGCTTATGAAAGTAATTGAAGAAGACACAATAAAATAGAGAAAAATTCCATGATCATGAATTGGAATAACAAATATTGTGAAAATGTTGATACTTACCAAAGCGATCTACACATTCAATGTGATTCCTGGCAAAATAATGCCAGCATTCTTTACAGAGTTATAACAAACAATCCCCAAATGTGTATAGAACCAGAAAAGATACCAAATAACCAAAGCAACCTTGAAAAAGAAAAATAAAGCTGGAGGAATCACAATCCTGGACTTTAAGCTTCATTAAAAAGTTGTAGTCATCAAAACAATATGTTATTGGCACAAAAAACTGCAATACAGAACAACAGAACAGAATAAAGAAACCAGAAATGGACCCAAAAATATATGGCCAACTAATCTTTGACAAAGCAGGAAAGAATATCCAATGGAAAAAAAATACTGTGTCTTCAGCAAATGGTGCTGGGAAAACTGGACGGTGACATGCAGAAGAATGAAAGTGAACCACTTTCTGAAACCGTATACAAAAATATATTCAAAATGGGTGAAAGACCTAAATATGAGATAGGAAACCATGATAATCCTACAGGACAAGCAAGTAGCCATGCTTTGACTGTGGCCACAGCCACTTCTTACTTGACATGCATATGGGGGAAAGATAAATAAAAACAAAAATTTACTATTGCGACCTCATCAGTATAAAAAGCTTCTGCATAGCAAAGGAAACCATCAACAAAACTAAAAGGCAACCAATGGAATGGGAGAATATATTTGCAAATGACATATCAGATAAATGGTTAGCAACCAAAATATAAATAACTTACCAAACTCAACACCCCCAAACCAAATATTCCAATGAAGAAATGAGCAGAAGACATGAATAGACACTTTTCCAAAGAAGACATAAAGATGGCTAACAGACACTTGAAAAGATGCTCAACATTGCGCATCATCGAGGATATACAAATCAACACCATGATGAGATACCTCACACCTGTCAGAATGGCTAAAATTAATAACTCAGGAAACAACAGATGTTTGTGACAATGGGGAGAAAAGGGAACACTTTTACACTGTTGGTGTGAATGCAAATGGGTGCAGCCACTCTGGAGAACAGTTTGAAAGCTGTTCAAAAAATTAAAAATAGATCTATTCTATGAGCCAGAAATTGCCCTACCAGGTATTTTTCCCAAAGGATACAAAAACGCTAATTCGAAGTTGCATATGCACCGCAATGTTTATAGCAGCACTATCAACAATAGCCAAATTATAGAAAGGGCCCAAATCTCCATCAACAGATCAATGGTTAAAGAAGATATGGTATATATAAAACCACTCAGTGATGGAAAATAATGATATCTTGCCCCTTGCAACAATGTGGATGGAACTTAAGGATATTATGCTAAGCAAAATAAGTCAGTCAGACAAAGACAGATATCACTTGATTTTACTCATATGTGGAATTTGAGAACCACAACAGATGGACATAGGGGAAGGATAGGAAATATAAGATAAAAACAGAGAGGGAGGCAACCACGAGAGTGTTAAATATAGAGAACAAACTAAGCCTTTCTGGAGGAGTGGGGGGAGTGTTAAATAGGTGGTGGGCATTAATGAGGGCACTTTTTGGGACAAGAACTGAGCATCTTATATAAGACATGAGTCACTGGGTCCTGTGCTTGAAGCCAAGACTGCTACACTGTATGTTAACTAACTTGAATTAAAAATAATAAAATAAAAAAGAGAGAGAGAGAAAAAGTCTCCCACTTTATTTGAGTAAAAGCACACACAAATAAAAAACCATGTGCACACTATCTAAGAAAGGATTAAATAGAATGAGACTCTGGAGTTAATTATACATTTTTTAAAATTTAAAATTTATTTTTGAGAGAGTGGGAAAGAGAGAACACAAATTTTTGAGAGAGGGAAAGAGAGAAAGAGAAAGAACACGAGCAGGGAAGGGGAAGAGAGAGGGAGACAGAAGATACAAAATGGGCTCTGCACTTCCAGCAGAGAGAGTTGAGCTGGGGTCAAACTCACAAATTGTGAGTTCATGACCTGAGCTGAGGTCAGAAGCTTAACTGACTGAGCTACCCATGTTACCCTGGAGTTAATTATGCCATGTTTTATCATATCAATAAACATATATGAAAAATATATTTAAACGAGGCGACGTATCATTACACATATATATGTTTCTGGTTGCTTCAGTCATTGATGTATATTTAAGTCTTTATTTTGATTTCTATAATCTCATAATTATTTGAAACACTATATATACAATATTTTTCTTGCAAATTATATCTAAAAAAATCAAAATAGTTGCACCAATAGAAATTATTACAACTTAAATATCCACCGAAGGGGACAAGTTAAATAAATTATGACATTAGCATAAAAGAGAGCAGTTGTTGGTAATAAAAGTAAAACAAGATTTCATATAGCAGTATTTTAGATATACATATATGTTACTATATGAATTATATTAATCTGTGCATTAGACAGTCTAAAATTTTTTGTGATACATAGAACAAGATGACTATTTTATTTTTGTTTTCGATGTAACACATATTTTTTTGGTATTAAGGATGTCATTTATTTATTTTTCCAAATTTTTATTTACATTTTAGTTAGTTAATATATAATGTAATATTGGTTTCAGGAGTAGAATTTAGTGATCATCCCTTATCTATACACCCAGTTCTCATCATAACAAGTGGCTTCCTTAATACCCATCACCCATTTAGCTAATTCCCCACCCACCTCCCTCCATCAACACCCAGTTTATTCTCTATCATTGAGTCTTTTATGGTTTGCTTTCCTCTCTTTTTTTCCCCCTTCTCATATGTACCTCTGTTTTGTTTCCAACTACCACATATGAGTACAATCATATGGTATTTGTCTCTCTGACTTATTTTGCTCAGCATAAAACACTCTAGCTCCATCCACACTATAATTTGGCTACTGTTGACAATGCAGGTATACACATTGGGGTTCATGGACCTTTTCAAACCTGTATTTTTTGGATTCTTTGGGTAAATACCTAGTAGTCTAATTGCTGGGTTATAGAGTAGAGCAAATTTTAACTTTTGGAGGAAACTGCATACTGTTTTCCAGAGTGGTTGCCCCAGTTTGCATTCCCACCAACTCTTTAAGAGGGTTCCCCTTTCTTAAGAGGGCAAGGAATCCTTGCCAACATCTGTTGTTTCCTGTGTTGTTAAATTTAGCCTTTCGGACAGGTGTGAGATGTTAGCTCATCATGGTTTTGTGTGTATTTCCCTAAGAGTGATCCCATTGGCTGTTTGATGTCTTTTTTTTTTTTTTTTTTGGTTCCATACAAATTTTAGGATTTTTGACTCTGGCTCTGTGAGATATGCTGGTGTGGTTTTTTTTTGTTTTTGTTTTTGTTTTTGTTTTTGCTGAGCTATCATTAAATGTGTAGATTGCTGTGGGTAGTATAGATATTTTAACAATGTTTGCTCTTCTAATTCATAAGCACGGAATTTTTTACCCAATTCTTTGTGTACTCTTCACTTTTTTTCATAACTTTTTTATAGTTTTCAGAGTAGTACAGATCTTTTACCTTTTTGTTTACATTTATCCATAGGTGTCTTGATTTTGGAGAAATATTAATTGGGATCATTTCCTTAATTTATTTTTCTGCTTCTAGTTATTGGTGTATAGGAATGCCACAGATTTACTTACATTGACTTTATGCCCCGCACTTTGCTGAATTAATGTATTAGTTCAGCCATTAGTTTAGCCATTTTTTTGTTGGAGGCTTTTAGGTTTTCTATGTAGAGTATCACGTTGTCTATAGAAAGTGAAAGTTTGACTTCTTCCTTTCCAATTTGGATGCTGTTTATTTCGTTTTGTATTCTTATTTCTGAAGCTAAGTACTATGGTAAATATTCATGGTGAGAGTGGACATCCCTGTCTTCTACTGGACCTTAGGGGAAAAAGCTCTCAGTTTTTCTTTAGCTGTGGTGTTCCATATGTGGCTTTTGTGATGTTGAGGTATGTTCCATCTATATCTATTTTGTTGAAGGTTTTTTTTTTTATCAGGAATGAATGTTGTATTTTGTCAAATATTTTTCTGCATATATTGACAGGATCATACGGTTTTTATTCTTTCTTCTATTAATGTGATGCATCATGTTGATGGGTTTGCTAATATTGATACAGACCTCTAGGCAAAGGATAAATCCACTTGATTGTTGTGAATAATTCTTTTAATGTACTGTTGAATTCAATTTGCTAGTATCTTGTTGAGAATTTTTGCATCCATGTTAATTAGGGCTATTGGCCTATGATTCTCCTTTTCAGTGGGGTCTTTGTCTGGTTTTGGAGTTAATGTAATGCTGGCCTCATAGAAAGAGTTTGGAAGTTTTCCTTCCATTTCTATTTTTTTTGGAACAGTTTGAGAAGTATAGGTATTAACTATAAATATTTGGCAGAATTCCCCTTTGTAGAATTTTGATTGTTGGGATAAATTTGGTTATTGATTCAGTAAAATTCCTGGTTATGAGTCTGTTCAAATTTTCTGTTTCTTCCTGTTTTAGTTTTCATAATTTGTATGTTTCTAGGATTTGTCTATTTCTACCAGATTATTCAGTTTGTTGGCATATCATTTTTCACTACAATCCATTCCTCCTATAATTGTTTTATTTTTCTAGGGTGTTCATTGTGATTATTCACCTTTCTTTTGTGATTTTATCCATTTCATTCCATTCTCTTCTTTTTGATAAGTCTGGCTAAGGGTGTATCAATTCTATTAATGATTTCAAAGCACCAGTTCCTAGCTTCATTGCTCTGTTCTTTTTTTATTATTGTTGTTGTTTGTTGTGTACATTTTTTCAAATATTTATTTATTTTTCTTTCCTCTGGCTTTATATTTCATTTGATATTCCTCTTCTTACTCCTTAATGTGTATGGTGAGGTTGTGTGTTTTAGATTTTTCTTCTTGAAGTAGGCCTATATTGCTATATACTTCTTTCTTAGGAACACCTTTGTTGCATCCTTAAGTTTTTGAACTGTCACGTTTTTATTTTTATTTGTTTCCATGTATTTTTTTATTTCTTTAATTTCCTGGCTAACTCATTCATTCCTTAGTAAGATGTTCTTAATCTCCATGTAGATGTTGTTTTCCCAAATTTTTACTTGTGGCTCACTTTAAGTTTCATAGCTTAAAGTGTGAAATGTCTATATAGGTCTGAAAATATGCATGGTATGATATCAGTCTTTTTGTATTTCTTGAGGACTGATTTGTAACTCAGTATGTTATCTATTATGGATAACATTTCATTTACAGTTGAAAAGAATATGTATTTCACTGCTTTATGATTAAATGTTCTGAACATATTTGCTAACTCCACCTGATAAAGTTTGTCATTAAAAGCTATGCTTGCTTGTTGATTTTCTGCTTAGTTTATCTGTTCATTGTTGTAATTGGGGTTTTAAAGTCCCCTACTATTATTGTGTTATTATCCATGAAATTCTTTATGTTTGTTACTAATCGATTTATGCATTTGTGTGCTCCTAAGTTGTGTTATAAATATTTACCTTAGTTAGATTTCTTGATGTTTAGACCCCTTAATTATGATATAATACCCTTCTTCATCTCTTGTTACAGTTTTTGGTTTAAAATCTAGTTTGTCTGATACAAGTACGGCTACTCTGACATTTTTTTTTGGCAAACATTAGAATGATAGATGTTTCTCTATCTCCTCACTTTCACTCTGTAGGTGTCTTTAGGTCTAAAATGAGTTTCTTGTAAATAGCATATAGATGGGTCTTTTCAAAAATCAAATCTAAATATCTTGTATCTTTTGATTGGAGTATTTAGTCCATTTACATTCACAGTGATTATTGACAGATACTAACTTAGTGCCATTTTGTTACATGTTAAGTGGGAGTTTCTGGTGCTGTTCTCTGTTCCTTTCTAGTCTTTGTTGCTGTTGATTTTTCCCCCCTCGGAGTTCCCATTGCTTTTCATGCAACTGGTTTAGTAGTCACAAACTCCTTTAACTTTTGTTTGCTTTGGAAATTCTTTATCTCTTCTATTATTTTTTTAATTTTTTTAAATGTTGATATATTTTTGAGAGAAAGAGGCAGAGTGTAAATGAGGGAAGGTAGAGAGGGAGACACAGAATCTAAACCAGACTCCAGGCTCTGAGCTGTCAGCACAGAGCCTGATCCGGGCTTGAACTCATGAAGCATGAAATCATAACCTGAGCCAAAGTCAGAGGCTTAACTGACTGAGCCACACAGGCCCCCCTCTCTTCTTCTATTCTGAATGACCGCCTTGTTGGATAAAGTATTCTTTTCTGCATATTTTCCCCATTCAGCCCAATGAATATATTATGCACTCCCTTCTGGCTTGCCAGGTTTCTGTGGACAAATATGCTGCAAAACTAATCTGTCTTCCCTCATAGATTAAAGACTTTTCCCTTACTGCTTTCAGGATTCTTTCCTTCTCTGTGTATTTTGTAAATACGACTATGATATGTCTTGGTGATGGCTGACACTGGTGGATTTAATGGGAGTTTTTTTGTGCCTCTTGGATTTCTATATCTATTACCTTCCCCAGATGAGGGAAATTTTAAGCCATAATTGGTTCAAAAAACCTTCTGCTCTTTTCTATTTCTCTTCTTCCTCTGGGTATCCTATGGTATCATTGTAATTATGCTTGAGGAGTTATTGAGTTCCTTAAGTCTACATTTGTGATCCAATATATCTCTTTATGACTTTTTTCCAGCTTCATTATTTACCACACTTTTGTTTTCTATTTCACTGAATTATTCCTCTGCTTTGTCCATCCTATGCAATAGCATCCATTCAGTTTTACACTAGAGTTATAGTTTTGTTTTTTTTTTAATTTCAGCCTGACAATATTTTAGTTATTTTATTCATGAAATAAGTGATTCTTTAGTGTTTCCTATGCTTTTCTCAAGCTCAGCTAGTATATTTATGATTGTCACTTTAAACTCTGGTTCAGATATCTCACTTGTATCTAAATTGATTGAATTTCTCTCTGTTAATTCTTCCTGTCTTGTCTTTTGGGGTGAATTTCTCTGTTTTACAATTTTTTTTCTTGGTTATTATTTTGCATCTGTGTGATTGTTAGGAAAGTCTGTTGTATTCCTAGACAACAGGACAGAGTTGTGGCTATATTAAGGAGGAGTAAAAACAGTTAATAAGCTAGATCCTAGGTGTGTTTTGCTCTACTAGTAGAAGAAGCTTTATCAAACAAACAAACAAAAGTAAACAAAACAAAAACAAGGAAGCCAGATCCCATTTACCATTTCCTATTTCCCCTGAAGTTTTAAAGTACTTTGATTAGTAGACTTGTTGAATGTGAGGAGTTTGTGTTTGTCTTCTGGGGATGGGGCCACTGATTCTCAGGTGGACTTGGCCTAGAGGAGATGCACCTGCAATGAGCAGTGGGGTGGGGTTTTGGTGTAAGCACCTCTGGCCTCCACTGGGTAGCACTTTTTGCCACTGATGTTGTGCACTGTTGATGGGTGGGTGGGAAAATGGCATTGCCTGCTCTCTTGTCCCTGAAAAAGGGAGTTCAGACTTGCTACTCATTAGGAAGCCCTCACAAAAAAGCAAACACCTGTTTTGTGTCCCCAGCTTTGGCCAGATCTCTGCCTTCACCCTGCCTGTGTTTGAGCTGTCTGCCTGCTAGGTGACACAATGCTACTTTGTTTTATCTCAGGCATGTGGCTGGGTTTCGAAACTCCAAACTCCGAATTTTAGGGAACAGAACAACATGGACCCATCCTGACCCTCTGGGTCAGGGTCTTTCAGAGTTTTTGCCATTTGCCAGTGTATCTCAAAAAAGCAGTTGCATAACCATGCATTAGTTCAGAGTTTATGGTAAAGTACAACACAATGTTGGCACTAAGTTTTGCAGCCCTCAGCAAGCAACTTTGTTCCAATGATAGGGTGCGGGCAGCAAAGAGGTGTTGCCAGTTCTTTTTGTCCCTGGAGAAACTGTGACACCACTCCCAAATGCACTTCAGGTAGGAGTACTGTTTCTCACTGTTTGACCCAGGGTATCTTCAGACCATGGTGCCTACTCCTGGGTCTCCACCCTCCTTATGCACCAGAACACCACCAACACTGCAAGGCATAACCCCAGTGATGGCATGGACCTCTAAATCTTCAGCCTTTGTGTTTTGCTTCTTATAATAAATTGCTGTAGTCAACCCCTCCCCTTTTCCCAGTGAAAGGTTTCAGGGAAGTTTGTCCTGTGCAATTCCCTCATGAATTTTCACTCTCTCTCTCTCTGTCTCTTTCACTCCTCTCATCATGATCAGGACTTCCTTCCCTTCACAGCACCCACAGTTCTTTTCTCCCCAAAGTCAACTCTTGGAAGCTCCTACCTTCCAAGATGTGGCCGTTTTTTCTACCTCTAGTTGTGAAGATGTGCTGTCTCCATGCTCAGATTGGTTTCTTGGGTGTTCAAAGTTATTTGGTGTTTATCTAGCAGTGTCCCAAGGATGAGACAAGCTTAGTGTATCCCTACTCCTCTACCATCTTAACTCCTCTCAATGTAACACCTTTAAACATTTTTTTAATGTTTTTTAAAATTTTTGAGTGAGACAGATCACAAGTGGGGGACGGGCAGAGAGAGAGGGAGACACAGAATTTGAAACAGGCTTCAGGCTCTCAACTGTTAGCACAGAGACCAACGTGGGGCATAAACTCATGTACTGTGAAATCATGACCTGAACCAATGTTGGGTGCTCAACCAACTGAGCTACCTAGGTGTCCCAACACCTTTGTAAATATAATTCACTTATCATAAAATTTTCCATTTTATTTTTTTAAAATGTTTATTTTATTTCTTTAGAGAGAGAGAGAGCATGAGTGACTGGGGCAGAGGGTAGGGGATCTGAAACAGGCTCTGTGCTGACAGCAGAGAGCCTGATGTGGGACTCAAACTCATGAATTATGAGATCATGACTTGAGCTGAAGTCAGACACTTAACCAAGTGAGCCACCCAGGCACTCCAAAATTTCCCATTTTAATGTATACTCTGCAGTGAATTTTAGTGTATTCAAAGAATTGTATACCATCACCACTATTTAAATTTAGAACATTTCCATTACTTTAAAAACTAAATTCTATACCCAATGCCAGTGACTACCAATTTTGTCCTAGTTTCAGTCACTGACACCGCTAATTTCCTATCTGTCTTGTGAATTTTTCTAATCTGGATGTTTCATGTGAATAGAATCATATAATATGTGGTCATATGAATCAGGATTTTTTTGCTGAGCATAATATTCTCAAGCTTCATCATTTTTGTTGCATGACTACACTACAAATCTGTATTTTGGAAGAGAAATACTGAGACTATTAAGACTGTGATTTTAAAATGTTCTGTATTGCTTGCTCTTTTACTTTAAAATTATATTCTTTACTTATTTATATTTATACTTATTTATACTTATTTATATTTATATTTACTTATACACATATTATATGTGTATAAGACTAATTTTCTTTGTATTCTGTATTTGTAAATACGTTAAAAACTACATATTCAGAAAAAAATATGCAAGTATATATTATATTTGTAAATACCAAGGGAACACACTCAACTGAAGCAATATTACCTATCTTCCAAAAGTCACTAAAAATTATAGCACAGAAACTATTCTGCTCCAGAGGTCAAGTTAGCTTTAGTGACAGGAAATATATTAATATATTTCTTTTTTTTTTTAATGTTTTTATTTATTTTTGAGACAGAGAGAGACAGAGCATGAGCAGGGGAGGGGCAGAGAGAGAGGGAGACACAGAATCTGAAACGGCTCCAGGCTCTGAGCTGTCAGCACAGAGCCCGACGCGGGGCTCGAACACACAGACCGTGAGATCGCGACCTGAGCCGAAGTCGGACGCTTAACCGACTGAGCCACCCAGGCGCCCCTATATTAATATATTTCAACATTAATTAAATTAAGAATTATGTCATCATCAAACTCAGCACTAATTTTTAGTAAAACCTAATAATATGTCAGCATTGAATTTATCCCCATAGCATATATGAAGTGTGCAACATGATGCATATTTCCCAAACTTCCAGAAATAAGAAAAGTCTATTTGCAATTAAATACTCTTGTGTTTATCAGTATAACTAAACATGTGAAATACATATGAGTTTTGAAATTGGAATAAAAATTTAAATTATGCTTATTTTTAGGATATTATGATTGCATGCCTAGAAAATTACTAAAAACACACTGAAGCAATTATTTAATAAAAAGCTATTGTAATATCTACATCAATAAAAATGAGCTAAGAAGAATTTTGTAATGATGCTATGAGTGAAATAAACTTTTAAGATAATTCTGAATGAGAAGGGGAAATGATAAGGACTTGAAAAAAGTTAGAAAATTATATCTTGCTTTTTTTAAAAAAAATAGTATAATCTAAAATATAGGAAAGGAGAAAACAAATCCTTTCTAAACTAGATCTCAAAGCCAGAAGTCATGACAAAACAGATTAGTACATTTGGCTAGATTAAATGAAACTTCATATGCAAAATATTATTACAAAAAATATAAAAACAAAAAAAAGAGAAAATAATTGCCCTTATACCTGAAAATCATGAGACAATTAAGTTCTAAATTTCTGAACATATGTAAAGCTTAAAGAAAGCAATGAAGATTCCTAAATATAGTAAAAAGGTATAAAAAGACATCCCACACAAAATTAAGGCAAGTGGTTCATACACACTTTAAAACTTGTTCAACCTTACTGTATATTAAGTATATGCACCTTAAGGTAATGGATTTTTTTCCTACTGTAATGTTAAAGAAAGATGTAAAATTGGAATAGTCTCTGTCTTGTTAGTTTTTGTCACAACTTTGGTGATAAATGAGGTAACCCCTATGAAGTCTCTTTCTTTCCAAGGACAATGTGTTTTGTTTTGTTTTGTTTTGTTTTGTTTCGTTTGTTTTGTTTTCTTTTGTTTTTAATTTGGGTCTATTCCCAGGGTGTTTACTTACCCACTCAATGGAGAATCTCTTTAAAACTGAAAAAGCATGGACAGGAACCTATGGTTCTTAGTGCTCTCTGCCAAGGCAAAATCCTGTATAAGATCATGTTGGTGGTGATTCTACTGTCTTTGCTCTGAATGTGGTTATGGCTGTTATTTTGCTTTGAAACCCTCGTCAAACAATTACACTTCTGTAAGTATTCATTTTCTTATCTTTATGTGTGTGATAATCCATTTCAAACCTCAGAGTTAACATGGGTAAAGTGCACAGAGTAAGCGTATTGAACATTAGCTGTTAGCATTATCCTTTGAAAGTCCACAAAAAGAGATAGGAGGAGAGCCTGTCAAACCAACCTCTATGATCCACTGGACTTGGATGTGCCCCATCCTGTAAAGAATTGAGATATTAACTCTGTTTTCACAAAGAGAAGCACCATGCTGAAGAAGAATGCTAAAGTAAAACTTCTGTAAAAGCTTTTAATGATGATAACCAGGGATACAGTCAAGTCTAAGTTTCAACATTACATAAGACTTTTTAGCTTATAAACTTTAGGAGTGAGACCACCTGTGTTCAAATCCTTCCTCTACCCTGTGTGACATGGGACTAGTTTTTTAAGTTCTCCACAGCTCCAATCTCTTCATATAATGAGTTGTGTTCAGTATGGATGTAAGTCATATTCAATAATACATAAAAATATATTAGAATGTGACTGGTGTAGGTAATTAGGCAAGATCTCACTTTCCCAACAGTGCATTTAGTAAATTGTGATTTACACTTGGCTTTGGCTAACTTGACAAAATGCATGCTTTCTGAGATCCATTTATTCTGAAAAAGAAAACAAATTAACAAAACAATAAAACAGAACAAAACTCTCATCTGTTCTACTTGAAAGGAATAGAGTGGGAGAGGACGTTACTGAATAAATATTCCTCTTAAAAACTGAGAACAAACTGAGGGTTGATGGGGGGTGGGAGGGAGCGGAGGGTGGGTGATGGGTATTGAGGATGGCACCTTTTGGGATGAGCACTGAGTGTTGTATGACAACCCATTTGACAATAAATTTCATATTTAAAAAAAGAAGATACAAGGATTTCAACATTGAGCTATTTAAAACACAAAGATGAGCAGTTAACATTAAAATATTTATGGGACTAGAAATATTTTAAGAGGCTTATCAAAATATAAGATACTTGAAATTTATTTCTACAAATATCTGCTTTAGCTTGTTAATACAAACAAAATGAAAAAAATCTAATACACTGGCTTGGTCAAAAATAGTTAAGCATTTAACAGTTGTTTCAACACTTATAGCTTGAGATATTCTCATCAGTGGCAGGTCCAAGGAAGTGAAGAGAGGCCATTGTCTGCTTCATTCTTAGCCCAGGCATGGAAGCCAGGGTGAATCAGGCTATGGGAAGTCTGTTGGTATTTTGAGGGACAAAGATGTCTCTTTCCCTGCTATAAAACACTTATAAGAGTACAATGATAGTGTAAAGTGTTCCTTAAATTTATTTATTTTGAGAGAGATAGGTAGAAAGAGCAGAGACAGAGGGGGAGAGAATCTCAAGCAGGCTCTGTACTATCTGTGCAGACCCTACCTGGGGCTGTTATCTTGCAAACGGTGAGATCATGACCTGAGCCAAAATCAAGAGTCGGATTCAAAACTGACTGAGCCACTCAGGTGCCCCAGGAATTTCTTAATACCAGTTAAAAGTTTACGTTTTTATTTCATAATTAATTAAGATATTCATAACCACCTTTTGTCAAGACATAAAACAACTTGTTCCTACTCTCTGAGGAAAACAAAACAAAACAAAAACCTCTATAGAAAGCCTTTTCTTCTAAGTCTGTCATTAGCAAAACAGTTTGCTATAACACTAGAATTCAGAACACAAGCAAGAGAGCCACAGTGGGAAAAAAGTAAATGAGTTGGACACAGACAAGTACATTCTATCTTCTGGCTAGTTTTGGAGCAAAGATGAAACAATTCACAACCATCGGTCTGTAGCTAGAATTTTATTCGAACCTCTATTTCACTTTTATTTATTCAATAACACATTCAAATCTTCCACGCATCTCCTTTCTCTTAAGTTATTTTGCATTTGCTCTTTCCTTCACATACCTATTGGTGTACACTGATTCCAGACCTTCATTATATGGTCATAAGTATACTATTAAAATAATATGTTCTCTGCTTCCCTTTAACACACAAAAAAAATCTTTCTTCAAAAGTTACTGAACATAAAGAACAACTAAGTTCTCAGAAATGCCACCTTTGTTATGCCATTCTCTTCAAACCCTGGAGTGTCATTTGCTGTCAGTGTAGACATAGTAAAGGCTGAGCCACTCAGTTCATGTCCTGCAATTCCCTACATCCCTACCCCACGAAATGTCTTCACACCTTTCCTATCAAGCATTCTATGTACACCTCTTCAGACTGCCTTGATCCTGCTTTGTTCACAGTGCATTCTCTGGCTTAAATAACACCTGTTCTCTTTTCTTATTTATACAGTATCATTATTCCAAGGGCTAATAATTTAATTTCCCACATTCTATATCCAATCCACTGTGATTCCTCAGAATTCCTGATGCAGTTAATGTCTGACTGCCTTTGGTCCCCCAAACTCTATCTTTCATGTTTATTAGAATTGTATGGTAAGAATGTATTATATTCTCTATTGTTGAATAATTAATATGTAATTTAGAATAAATAATTATAAGATAAATAACTGTATCTCCAGAAGAAAGTTGAGGTTGCTGCTGAGACTGATTCTGTAGCCTACTTCAGATTTTTTTCTCTCTCACTCTCTGCCCTCCCCGCCCCTGCTCACACACACTCTCTCTCTCTCTCAAAAATAAGTAACTATTAATAAATATATACAGAATGGGTCTGAGTACAGAAAAATAGTCAATAACATTCCATTGGAATTTATCTAATTAGTATTTCAATGAACAAGAATAATTCATATTATTGAAAGTTTCTTACAATTTCAAGAATTGCAAACAAACTCAAAAACAATACAATGCAACAACAACCCAATGCACACACACAAAAAAGAAATAAACTTTTTAATAAAGAAAAAAAAGCCTTACCATTTGAAAGTTTTTCAAAATTTCCTGACTCAGGCATAATGGAGGAAGAATGGATAAGTAGAAGAAATGGTGTTTGTTAAAGGCCTTCTTGCTAGTGAATTATGCCAGATGTTTTTATATGCATTATCTAATTGAATCAAATGGGAAAGCTCACTCTGTACATTGAATAAATTTATACTCTGATATTTATTCAAGATTAAAAGATATTAAATGAGTAAGTTGTAATTTATATTTGGGGCTGATTTCTCATATTCCATGGTTTGTCTCACTACTTATTGCAATACACATTATAAAACTTTCCATGTTAGAGAGATCCAGAGTATAGTACTTGCTCTAGACAGATAGATGAGGTGGGTGATTTGGAATGTGCTGACACCCCCTTCAGTCATTCCACAGTGTTATCACTGTGGTTCAATGACCTCGATGGAGGCTTTCTGGTGTTACTCTCATGTGGTATTATATAGTTTGATAGATGTACATGACAGTAAGGGAAAGGGAAATTAAGAAACTACAACAATAAATTGTCTTCAGCTGAGTCTTAAGTTGTTTACTTTATTTTTTGTAGTAATTGATTAAATATCCAGAGAAATGGAAAACTTCACCTCTGGAGGAACATTCTTCCTCATGGGCTTCTCAGATATTAGGGAGATCCAGATCTTACATGCAGTCCTGTTTTTGCTAATTTATCTAGCAGCCATACTGGGGAACCTTCTCATCATCACCCTCACCACCAAGGATCATCGGCTCCACACTCCAATGTACTTTTTCCTGAAGAACCTGTCTTTTCTGGATCTCTGCCTCATTTCCATCACTGTTCCCAAATCCATCATGAACTCTCTAATGAATCAAAACACAATTTCCTTTCTTGGATGTGTTTCACAGGTCTTTTTCTTCTTCCTCTTAGCCAGTACAGAAGTAGCACTACTCACAGTCATGTCCTATGACCGCTATGTTGCCATCTGCCATCCTCTCAGATATGACATCATCATAGGCCATGAAGCTTGCATACAGATGGTCACCTCTTCATGGATCAGTGGATGTCTCAATGCAATTCTTCATACAGCTTCTACCTTTTCCATACCCATATGCGGGCCTCCTGAAGTTAATCAGTTCTTCTGTGATGTCCCACAACTCCTCTCTCTTGCCTGTTCATATAACATTGGGGAATTAGTAGTCATTGGCCTCAGCCTACTGTTAGATTTTGGCTGTTTTGTGTTTATTGATATTTCTTACTATTATGTATTCTCCACTGTGCTGAGGATGCCCTCTGTAGAAGGCAGGCACAAAGCTATCTCTACATGTTTGCCTCACCTCATTGTTGTGATTCTGTTTCTCTCTTCTGGGTTTTTTGCCTATTTACACCCCTTATCCAAATATCCATCACTCTTTGATTTGCTAGTTTCAGTATTCTATACTGTGGTGCCACCCACCATAAACCCCCTCATCTATAGTCTGAGAAATAAGAATATGAAGATGGCACTAAGGAAATTGTTAATGAGAAGATATTGTCTATCAAACTAAAGAGTTAATATTGCATACATTGTGATCTTTTTATTCACTGACATGATTATATAAATAATCCATTTCATAGCCTAGTAATAATACTGGATATATAGAGTAAAAGTTATCATGAAAAATTTAATTGTACTCATTAAAGTGCAATTAAGAAGCATCCTCATTGTTTAGATCAAGTTGATGGCAAAACCCATAGGTTTCTACTTGGAAGTGTACAGATATATGCTGACTTATATTTGTCATACTAATGGGAAGGTCCTTTTCTGTGATGAATGGTAAATTGTACAGGATACTGGAACATCAGAAATAAACTTTGGCTCTTCTAGATAAACTGATAATATAGTAACTCTTAAGAAAGATAATATGTAAAATGCCACATGACACAATATACATAATGCCATTCTCAAATTAAAGGAAATAGACAGAGGTAGGTGATGTCTGCACAGCACTGTGAATGTATTAAATGCCACTAAACTGTACATATTAAGATGTATAATTTCATGTTGTGTTGATTTCATCTCAACAAGGCTTTTTTTTTACTCAACAAGTAAAAACAATGTGTTGTCCATCTGACTTCCCCTTTTCATAAGGTACTATATGACATTTTCTGGCATCATTTGTGTCCCTGAAGTCTAGTGAGAAGACACAGATATACAAAATGTGATTTTATTCAAAGTGCTAAGTGGAAAAAAATCTGTATTCAAGAATAATCTATCCAGCAAGGCTATCTATTATTCAGAACAGAAGGAGAGATAAAGAATTTCCCACAAAAGGGGAGCCTGAGTGGCTCAGTTGGTTGAACATCCGACTTCGGCTCAGGTCATGATCTCACATTTCATGAGTTCGAGCCCTGAGCCAGGCTCTGTGCTGAGAGCTCAGAGCCTGGATCCTGCTTTGGATTCTGTGTCTCTTTGTCTCTCTGCCCCTCCCCTGCTCACACTCTGTCCTTTCTTTCAAGCATAAACAAACATCAAAAAATAAAAAATAAAAATAAAAATAAAAGAATTTCCCAGAAAAACAAAATTAAAGGAGTTTGTGATTACTTAACTAACCCTGCAAGAAATATTAAAGGGCACAGTGACACAGTGAGGAAGACAAGAAAGGATCATAGGAAGTCCCTGAAGCAATGAGAAAATGAATAATAAAATGACAATAAATACATATCTGTCAATAATAACTTTGCCTTTAAATGAACTAAATGCTCCATTGAAAACACTTAGGTGTCAGTATGGATAAAAACAAAACAATACCCATATATATGCTTCCTACAAGAGACTTCTTTCAGATTTAAAGTTATGTACAGATTGACAGTGGGGGTGTGGAAAAACATTTATCCTGCCAAAGAATGCCAAAAGAAAGCAAGAGAAGCAATACTTATATCAGACAAACTAGACTTTATAAGAAAGACAATAGCAAGAGATAGAGAAGGACACAATATATTTATAAATGGGACAATCTAACATGAAGATCTAACAATTGTAAATATTTATGTACCTGACATGGAAGCACATGAATATATAAAATAATAACAAACATAAAGGAATGATTTGATAATGATACACTAATAATAGGGAACTTTAACTCCCCACTGACAAATGCATGAAAGTTAAACAACATGCTGCTAAACACTGAATGGATCAACAAGGAAATGAAAGAAGAAATTTTAAAAACACATGGAATTAAAAATAAACACAATGATCCAAAATCATTGGGATGCAGCAAAAGAAGTCCTATGAGGGATATTTATAACAATAGAGGCCTAATTCAAGAAGCAAGAAATTTTTAAGATATAAAACCTAATCTTACACCTAAAGTAGCCAGAAAAAGAAAAACAAAGCCTAAATCCAGCAGAAGGTAGGGTATCATGATGATTAGAGCAGAAATAAATGTTATAGAAACCACACACACACACACACACAAACAACCCACAATAAAACGAATCAATAAAATCAGGAACTGGTTCTTTGAAAAAAATATATACAAACTTCTAGCCAGATTTATCAAAAAGAAAAGTGAAAGGACACAAATAAACAAAATCAAATATGGGACCAGAGAAATAACATGCAACAGCACATAAATTCAAAGAATTATAAAAGTATATTATGAAAAACTATATGTGAATAAATTGAAAACTTAGAAGAAGTGGTAAAATTCCTAGAAATTTATAAAATACCAAAACTGAAATAGTGTGAATTAGTAAACTTGAACAGACTGATGACTTGCATAGGAATTGAATAGTAATAAAAAAATCTCCCAACAAAAGGGGACCAGAGGGCTTCACAGGTAAATTCTACAATACATTTAAAGAAGAGTTATGACTGGGGCACCTTGGTGGGTCAGTTGGTTGAGCATCTGACTCTTGACTTTTAGCTCAGGTCATGATCCCAGTGTCCTGTTATCAAGCCATACATTGGGCTATGCATGGAGTGTGGAGCCTGCTTAAGGTGATCTCTCTCTCTAGCTCTGCCACTTTCCACTACTTGCTCAATTTCTCCCTCTCTAAAGTACAAAAATGAGTAAAGAAATAAATAAGAGTTATCACCAAGTCTTCTCAAACTATTACAAAAAAAATAGAAAAAAGAAGGAAAACTTTGAATTTTAGTCTATGAAACTAACATTACCTTGATACCAAAACCAGATAACAACAACAATAAGAAAACTATAGGCCAATATCCCTGATGGATAGAGTGCAAAAATTCTCAATAAAATACTAACGAACCAACAAACTACATTTTAAGAAATCATTCATGACAATCAAGTAGGATTTATTCCTAGGTTAAAAGTGTTGTTCAATATTCATATAATGTGAAACACCACATTAATAAAAGAAAGGATAAAAAATGTGATCACTTAAATACATGTAGAATACATGTTGACAAATTACAACATCTTTTAATAACAAAAACTCTCAAAGAAGGTTTGGAGGGAATATAATTCAAAATAATAGAGATCATCTATGGAAAATGCACAGCTAGTGTCATCTTCAACGGGGAAAAACTGAGAGCTTTTCCTCTACAGTAGGAACAAGACATGGATGTCCACTCTCAGCACTATCATTTAACATAATGTTGGAAGTCCTAGACACAGCAATCAGACAACAGAGAAATAAAATGCATCCAATTTAGCAAGTAAGAAGGAAAACTTTCACTATTGGCAAACTTAATATTATATATAAAAAAATCTGAAAGACTCCACCCAAAAACTGCTGGAACTAATAAGTGAATTCAGTAAAGTTGCAGGAAACAAAATCAATGCACAAAAATCTGTTGCATTTATGTACATGAATAATGAAGCAGCAGAAAGGAAAATTAAGAAACCAATCTCATTTACAATTGCACCAAAAGCATAAGATATCTAGGAAAAAACACAACCAGAGGTGAAAGACCTGTACTAGACATTTCCATGTTCATAGATTGCAGGATCAAAGATTGTTAAAATGTCTGTGCTATGCAAATCAATATACACATTTAATGCAATCCCCATCAATATACCACCAGCATTTTTTCACAGATCTAGAACAATCCTCTAAATTACATGGAAACACAAAAGACTTGAATAGCGAAAGCAATCTAGAAAAGTGAACACATTATGGAGGCATCACAATGCCAGACTTCAAGTTAGATTACAAGGTTGTAGTAATAAAAACAACATGTTACTGGCACAAAAATAAACATATACACCAATAAACCAGAATTGAAATATCAGAAAAAAGTCCACAACTATATAGTCAATTAATCTTCTACAAAGCAGGAAAGAATATCCAGTGAGGGGTGCCTGGGTGGCTAAGTTCGTCAAGCTTCTGACTTCAGCTCAAGTCATGATCTGATGGTCAGTGAGTTCAAGCTCCGTGTCATGCTCTGTGCTGACAGCTCAGAGCCTGGAGCCTGCTTCAGATTCTGTGTCTGTCTTTCTCTCTCTTTGCCCCTCCCCCATTCATTCTCTCTCTCTCTCTCTCTCTCTCTCTCTCCCAAAGGAAAAAAAAACTAAATATTTTTAAAAATTAAAAAATATTTTTAAAAAGTAGGAAAGAATATCCAATAAAAAAAGAGAGTCTTTTCAACAAATGGTGTTGGGAAAACTGTACAACAACATGCAGAAGAATGAGTTGAACCACTCTTATACCATATACAAAAATAAATTCAAAATGGATTATAGACTTAAATGTGAGACTGAATCATAAAAATCCTAGAATAAATCACAGGCACTAAATTCTTTGACCACAGACATAGCAACTTATTACTAGATATGTCTCCTGAGGCAAGGGAAATAATAGCAAAAATACATGATTGGACATTATCAATATGAAAAGCTTCTACCTGCACAGTGAAATAAACAACAAAACTAAAAGGCAACCTAAGGAATGGGAGAATATATTTGCAAATGGCCTGCCCAATGTAGGGTTAGTTTCAAAAATATATAAAGAATATCTATAACTCAATACCCAAAAAATGATTAATCCAATTAAATAATGAGAAGATATGAGTAGATCTTTTACCAAAGAAGATATACAGATGGCTGATAGAAAAATGAAAATATACTCAACATCATTCAACATTAGGGAAATGCAAATCAAAACCAAGATGAGCAAGCACCTCTCACCTGTCAGAATGGCTAAAATTAACACAAGAAGCAACAGGTGTAGGCAAAGATGCAGAGAAAGGGAACCCTCTTAGACTCTTGGTGGAAATTCATAGCAATTTTGGAAAAACAGTATGGAGGTTCCCGAAAAAGTTAAAAATAGAGCTAGATTATAATCCAGTAATTGCATTAGGAGATATTTACCCCCAAATACAAAGATACTAATTCAAAAGGATGAATGCGACCCAATGTTTATAGCAACATTATTTCTAATAGCCAGATTATGGAAAGAACCCAATTGTCCATCAGCTAAAGAATGAGTAAGGAGGAAGCAGTGAATATATACAATGGACTATTAGCCATAAAGAAATGAAATCTTGTCATTTGCAACTACATGGATGGAGCTACAGAATATTATGCGAAGAAAAATAAGTCAGTTGGAGAAAGAGAAATGATTTCACTCATATGTGGAATTTAAGAAACAAAACAAAGATCAAAGGGAAAAAAGAGAGAGAAAAGCAAACCCAGAATCAGGCTTTTAGCTATAAAGAACCAACTAATGGGTGCCAGAGCAATGTGGGGTGTTTGGGTTAAGGATATAGTGGTGATTAAGGAGTGCACTTGTTGTGATGAGCACTGGGTTTTTATGCAAGTATTAAATCATCAAATTGTACACCTGCAACTAATGTGTCACTGTATATTAAATAATGGAATTTAAATAAAATCTTCAAAAAAGTATCCGGCAGAACTAGCTATGATAATTAATAAAGGTGGTTACACTAAAAAACAGATTTTAAATGCAGATGAAACAACCTTATATTGGAAGATGTTATATAGTACTTTTATAGCTTGACAGTAGAAGTCTGTGTTTGCCTTTGAGTCTTCAAAGGATAGGCTATCTCTCCTTTAGGCACTAATGTATCTGGTGACATTAACTTGAAGCCAATTGTCATTTACAAGAGTGAAAATCCTAGGATACTAAAAAAATTATTCTAACTCTATGCCTCTGCTTTATAAATAGAACAACAAAGCCTGCATGACAGCACATCTGTTGCCAACATGGTATTAAAAGTTTAAACCTGTTCTTGAGAAATACTGCTCAGAAAACAAACAAACAAAAAACATTGATTTTAAAATATTACTATTCATTGACAATGCATCTCGTCACCCAAGAGCTCCAGTGAAGGTGTAAAATGAGATGGACATTGTTTTTATGCCTGATAACACAACATTTATTCTGTACCCCATGGATCAAGAAGTAATTTTGATTTTCAAATTTTCTTATTTTAGAAGTACGTACCATAAGGATATAGCTATCATGTATAGTGATTCATCTGATGGATGGTGTTGGGGGTGTAAATTGAAATCCTTCTGGAAATGATTCACCATTAGGTGCTGTTAAGAATCTTCATAATGCACGAGAAGAGGTCAAACATCAACAAGAATTTAAATGAAAGTGATTTTAAACTTCATGGGTGACTTTGAGGGTTTCTTGCTTTCAGGGCAGCAAATAACTGCAGATTTGGTAGAAACAGCAAGAGAACTCTAATTGGAAGTGAAGCCTTTTCTTTCAGATTGCATAATTTGTTGGCATGTAATTGCTCATAAATTCTTTTATTACTGTTTGTATTTTCACAGTGTTGGTTGCGATCTCTCTTTCATTCGTGATTTTATTTGTTTGGGTCCTTTCCTTTCTCTTTATGATCAATCTGGCTTGTTAATTCTTTCAAAGAACCAGTTACTGGTTTCATTGATCTGTTGTAATGCTTTTGTTTTTCTTTTTGTTTCTTTTTTCTTTTTTTAAATGATTTTGATATTAGTGATTTCTGCTCAAATCTTTATTATTTCTCTTCTTCGGCTAGGTTTGGGTTTTATTTGCTATTCTTTTTCCAACATTTTTCTAGGGATAGGATTAAGCTGTGTATTTGAGACCCCCATTCCTTAATTAGAAAGGCTTGTATTGCTATAGACTTCCCTTTTATAACCAACATTGCTGCATCCCAGAGGTTTTGGACTTTTGTGTTTACATTTTCATTGGCTTCCATGTAATTTTTAATTTTGTCTAATGTTTTGGCTCACCCATTCACTCCTTAGTAGGATGTTCTTTAATCTCCAAGTATTCATGCTCTTTCCATTTTTTTCTTCGGGTTGATTCTGAGTTTCATAGTGTTGTGGTCTGAAAATATGCATGATATGATATCAATCTTTTTGTAATTGTTGAGGACTGATTTGTCACCCACTATGTGATTTATTCTGGAGAATGTTCCATGTACACTCTAGAAGAATGTGCATTCTGACGCTTTAGGATGAAATGTTCTGAATAAATCTGTTAAATCCATCTGGTGCAATGTGTTATTCAGAGCCATTGTTTCCTTTTTGATTTTCTACTTACCTGATCTGTCCATTACTGTAAGTTGGATATTGAAGTCCCTACTATTATGGTATCATTATTGATGAGTTTTTATTATGTTTGTGATTAATCAAATTTTATATTTGGGTGCTTTATATTGGGGGCATACATATTTACAATTGTTAGGGCTTCTTGGTTGATAGACACCTTAACTATGATATAATGTCCTTCTTCATCTCTTGGTACAGTCTTTATTTTAAAATCTAGTTTGTATGATATGAGTATGACTATTCCAACTTTATTTTAGTGATCATTAGCATGATAGATGGTTCGCCATTCCCTTTCAATTTGAAGGTGTCCTTAGGTCTAAAATGGGTTTCTTGTAAACAAAATATAGATGGGTCTTGGTTTATTCTTCATTCTGATGCCCTATGTCTTTTGATTGGAACATTTAGTCCCATTTACATTGAGAGTGAGTACTGAAAGATATGAAGTTGTGCCATTGTGTTACTTGTTGAGTTAGTGTTTCTGATAATCTCTGAACCGTTTTAGTCTTTATTCCTTTTTTCATTTTGTTTTGCTTTGTCTTTTATCCACTCAAAGGACACCCTTAAAATTCCTTGCAGGACTGGTTTAGTGGTTACTAACTTCCTTAATTTTTGTTTATCTTGGAAACTCTTTATCTCTCCTTCTATTTTGAATGAGAGGCTTGCTGTATAAAGAATTCTTGGCTATATATATTTCCAATTTAGCATGCAGAATATATCCTGCCACTCCTTTCTGACCTTCCAAGTTTCTGTGGATAAGTCTGCTATGAACCAGATCTGTCTTCCTCTATGGGTTAAGGACTTTTTTCTCTTGCTACTTTCATAATTCTTTCCTTGTCTGTATATTTTGTAAATTTAACTATGATATGCCTTGGTCATGGTGGATTCCTGTTGAATCTAATGAAAGTTCTCTGTACTTCTTGGATTTTGGTGTCTGTGTCCTTCCCCAGATTAGGAAAGTTTTTTGCTATTATTTGCTCCAATAAACTCTCTTCCCCTTTTTCTCTCTTTTCCCCATCTTGGACTCCTTTGAAGTGTTATTCAAATGTTGTTCCCTTTTAATAAGTTACTGATTTCTCTAAGTCTTGTTTTGTAATCTCTTGCCTATGTTGCCTTCTTTTTTTCTGCTTCATTATTCTCCATAATTTTGTCTTTTATATCACTGATTTTCTGCCTTGTCTAAATGGACAAATATCTAGAAATATGTAAACTATAAAAACTGAAACAGGAAGAAATAGAAAATTTACACATACCCATAACTCAGTAAATAACTTGAATCAGTAATCAAAAAATCTCCCAACAAACAACAGTTCAGGGCTGGATGGCATTCCATGGGAATTCCATAAAATGTTTAAAGAGGGCTTACACTTATTCTTTTGAAGCTGAATCCAAGAATTAGAAATGGAATGGAAAACTTCCAAACTCATTCTATGGAGCCAGCAGTACTTTGATTCAAAAATCAAAGACCCCGTGTGATGTTAAGTGAAATAAGCCATACAGAGAAAGACAGATACCATATGTTTTCACTCTTATGTGGATCCTGAGAAACTTGACAGAAACCCATGGGGGAGGTTAAGGGGGAAAAAAAAAAAAGAGGTTAGAGTGGGAGAGAGCCAAAGCATGAGAGACTCTTAAAAACTGAGAACAAACTGAGGGTTGATGGGGGGTGGGAGGGAGGGGAGGGTGGGTGATGGCTATTGGGGAGGGCACCTTTTGGGATGAGCACTGGGTGTTGTATGGAAACCATTTTGACAATAAATTTCATATATTGAAAAAAAAATCAAAGACCCCACAAAAAAGGAAAAATACAGACCAGTTTCCCTGATGAACATGGATGCAAAAATTCTCAACAGAACACTATAAAACAGGCTCCAACAATGCATTGAAAGACTTATTAACCACAATCAAGTGGTATTTATTCCTGAGATATGTTTGGTTCAATATCTGCAAATCAATCAATGTGATACATCACATCAATAAAAGACAGAATAAGAACCACATGATCCTCTAAACAGATGCAGAAAAACATTTAACAAAATACAGCATCCTTTCTTGATAAAAACCCTCAAGAAAGTAGTGATAGAAGAAACATACCTGAAGATCATAAAGGACATATATGAAGCACCCACAGCTAATATCATCCTTGATGGGGAAAAACAAAGCTTTCCACCTAAGGTCAGGACAAGACAAGGATGGCCACTCTCACCACTGTTATTCAAGATAGTGTTGGAAGTCCTAGCCTTAGCAATCAAACAGCAAAAAGTAATAAAGAGATTCCAAATTGGCAAGGAGGAAGTTAAGCTTTCACTCTTTGCAGAATACATGATACTCTTCGTGAAAAACCCAAAAGACTCCACCTTCCTATAAAATAACATCAGCATTCTTCACAGAGCTGGAACAAACAATTCTAAAAGTTGTATGGAACCAGAAAAGTCCCCCACATAGCCAAAGTAATGTTGAAACAGAAAACAAAAGCTGGAGGCATCACAATTCCATACTTCAAGGTATGTTACAAAGCTCTAATCATTAGCATAGGATGGTAGTGGCACAAAAACAGACAAATAAGTCAATGGAATAGAATAGAGAACCCAGAAATGGACCTAGAAGCATATGGCCAAGTAATCCTTGACAATGCAGGAAAGAATAGTCAATGGAAAAATACAGTCTCCTCAACAGATAGTGTTGGGAGAAGTGTACAGTGACATGCAGAAGAATAAACCTAGACCACTTTCTTACACCACACAAAATAAACTCAAAATGGGTGAAAGACCTAAACATAGTACAGGAAGCTATTAAAATCCTAGAAAGAAAATAGGCAACAAACTCTTTGATTTTAGCCATAGCAACTTCTTACTTGACATGTCTCATGAGGCAAGGGAAACAAAACCCAAAATGAACTATTGGGACTCATTGAGGTAAAAATATTCTGCACAGCAAAGGAAACAGTCAACAAAATTAAAAGACAATAGATAGAATGAGAGAAGATATTTGCAAAAGACATATCAAATAAAAGGTTAGTATCCAAACTGCATAAAGAATTTATCAAGCTAAACACCCAAAAAACAAATAATCCAATCAAGAAATGGGCAACAAACATGAACAGGCACTCTTCCAAAGAAGACATCCAGATGGATAACAGATACATGAAAACATCTTCAACATCACTCATCAGCAGGGGAATAAAAATCAAAACCACACTGAGACATCACTTCACACCTGTCAGAATGGCTAAAAATAACAACTCAGGCAACAGATTTTGACGAGGATGCAGAGAAAGAGGAACCCTTTTGCACTGCTGTTGGGGAATGCAAACTGGTGCAGCCACTCTGGAAAGTGTGGAGGTTCCTCAAAAATTTAAATATAAAACTACCCTGTGGCCCAAAAATTTCACTACTATGTAATTAATCAAAGGATAAAAATTGCTGATTCAAAGCAGGACATGCCCCCCAATGTTTATAGCAGTGCTATTGACAATAGCCAAAGTATGGGAAGAGCCAGAATGTCCATCGACTGATGAATGAATAAAGAAGATGTGGTATACACACACACACACACACACACACACACACTCTCTCTCTCTCTAATATTAGTCTGCAATCAAAAAGAATGAAATCTTACCATTTGCAACAACATGGATGGAACTAGAGTGTATAAGTGAATAAGTCAGTGAGAGAACGAAAGGTACAATTTCACTCATATGTGGAATTTAAGAAACAGAACAGATGAACATAGCATAAGGTAAACAAAAACAAGGTAAAAACAGATGGGGAGAAAAACCATAAGAGACTCTTAAATACCGAAAACAAACTGAGAGTTGATGGAGGGGTGTTGGGTAGGGGGCTGGGCTAAATGAGTGATGGGCATTAAGGAGGTCACATGTGGGGATGAGCACTGGATGTTATACGTAAGTGATGAATCCCTAAATTCTAGTCCTGAAATCATTATTACACTATCTGTTAACTAACTCATTTAAATTTAAAATATAATAAATAAATAAATAAATAAATAAGCGAAGCCTGACAATGTTACTTAATTGTTGCAATCTCATAATAAACTTTAATGGATAAAGAGTGGCTTCTTACTGCTGAACAAAGAATTTTTTTTGACATGGAATCTACTGGTGAGAAACTATGAAAATTGTTGAAATAAATACAAGTGGATTTAGAATATCACATAAACTTAGTTGATAATCAGGCAGGGTTTTAAAGGATTTACTCCAACTTTGAAAGAAGTTATACTGTGGGTAAAATGCTGACAAAAGCATTAATTATTACAGAGAAATCATCCATGAAGAGAAAGGTCAATAGTTACAGCATATTTTATTATTGTTTTTTTTAAAAAAATGTTTGTTACTTATATTTGAGACAGAGAGGGTGGGTGGCTGAGAGAGGAAGAGAGACAGAGTATCCCAAGCCGACTCTACACTGTCAGTGCAGAGCCCGATATGGGGCTGAAAATCACTAATGTGAGATCTTGACCTGAACCCAAATCAAGAGTTGGTCACTTAACTGAATAAGCCACCCAGACTCCCCTGTTATTGTTTTATATTAAGAAATTTCCACAGCCACCTCCACCTTGATCAACCCTGATTAGTCAGACGCCATCAACCTCAAGGTAAGACCATCCACCAGCAAAAAGTTTATAACTCACTCAAAACTCAGATGATGGTGAGTATTTTTTACCAATAAATATTTAAATTAAGTATTTAAGTTTTTCTATAGACATAATACTATTGCACACTTACTAGCCTAGAGTATAAACATAACTTTTATATGCCATAGGAAAACAAAAAAAATCATTTGATTCAATTTATTATATTTACTTTGGTGCCATGGTTCAGAACTGAAATTGTCATATCTTTGAAATACTTCTGTCATTTAAAAAAAATTTTAGGGGCACCTGGGTGGCTCAGTCAGTTAAGCGTCTGACTTCAGCTCAGGTCATGATCATGCATTCTGTGAGTTCAAGCCCCACATAGGGCTCTGTGCTGACAGCTCAGAGCCTGGAGCCTGCTTCAGATTCTGTGTCTCCCTCTCTCTCTGGCCCTTCCCTTCTTGGGCTCTCTCTCTCTCTCTCTCTCAAAAATAAACAAACATTAAAAAATTTAAAAAAATATAAATAAATAAATAAATAATTTAACGCTTATTTATTTTTGAGAGAGAGAAGGTGAGTGGGGGAGGGAGAGGGAGAGAGGAAGACACAGAATCTGAAGCAAGCTCCAGGCTCCAAGCTGTCAGCACAGAGCCCAATGCGGGGCTCAAACTCATGAGGAGTAAGATCATGACCTGCACCCAAGTCGGATGCTTAACTGACTGAGCCACTCAGGTGCCCTGAGGTACTTCTGTCATTTTTAAAGATATTGGCCAGCGTGAAGGAACCTTATTGAAATAAATTGTATGTTACTTGATATTGAAGTAAAAAAAATATTTAAGATATATTGATGGACTGAGTTTAATCATCATTATTCTGAGTCTCCAAAAACTGGTTCTGTATTTGCATTGAGTTTCTTCATAATTCATTCTCCTGGCAATGGATTATAATAAATTGTATTTAATAGTTCTAATTCTGTACACATAGGTATTTTTCATCATAAATAACTATTTTCAGAAGAAAAAAATACTGAATTTGTGAAATATGCAGAGAAAAGTTTCAATGACAGTAAATATATATTGATTTCTTAGAAAAATGATTTGTGTATCTGTTTCATTTTCAAGTCATTGATTTGTATTATACAAATGCCAGATGTACAATATATAATATGATTATATATATGTATATATATATATAGGAATATTTGGGAATTTTCATGTAAAGTGTAGTTTTCTTAGAGATAAGAACATTGATGGGAGGCCTGGGTGGCTCAATTGGTTAAGCGTCTGACTTCGACTCAGGTCATGATCTCGTGGTTCGTGGGTTTGAAACCCATGTCAGGCTATGTGCTGGCAACTCGAAGCCTGATACCTGTTTTGGATTCTGTGTCTCCCTCTCTCTGCCCCTGTCCCGTTCATACTCTGTCTCTCTCTCTGTCTCTCTCAAAAATAAATAAACATTAAAGTTAAAAAAAATAAAACATTGGGAATCCGTCATATAATGGCAATTCATGGATACTCAAAAGTCCATGTTTGTACCCAGAATATATGAATATGTTATTTATATGGAAAAAAAAGGACATTGGTGATAGAATTAAATTTATAGACCTTGATATGGAGAGAATATCCTAGATAATCCAGCTGGGCTCAATATAATCACATAAAATCTTAAAAAATGAGAGCCTTTCTCAACTGTAGTCAGAAAATCAGAAAGATGGCCCGATGAGATGAACCTTACTGGGCAATGTTGACTTTTAAAGATAAAGTAAGGGGGCCCATGATTCAAGGAATGTGGGAAACCTCTAGAAGCTGGAAAATGCAAGGAAACAGATTTTTCCCTAAAGATTTGAGACGATAACATAGCCCTGAGACACCATAATTTTATTTCAGTAAGTCTGACCTATAAAAACGTGCAATTCGTGCTTTTAAGCTATTAGGCTTGTGGTAATCTGTATGTGCAATAATAGAAAATTAAAACACTGAATGAAAGTCAGTATTTCATTATCAATGTGCCACATTTGATCTATAGGATGTTTAAAATTGATTAGAGGAGAAATATTCTATCTATCTATCTATCTATCATCTATCTATCATCATCTACACACTCTCAAAATGTCTTTAACTGTTAAAACATTTTGCATATTCAAACAACTAGACCCTATAAATCACACCTGGAATGGAAATTTTGTAACTATATCCAACAACAGATGTGAATCTCAGAGACAATATTAAGCACAAGAAACTGGACATACAGGATGTACCCTGTAAAATGTCATTCATCTTCTGTAAATATTTAAAACAGGATGTTTTCAGAAGTCAGGATAACACTTATGTTCAGTGTTGAGTTGTAAAGGAGGTTCTGGGGTGTGATTTGTTCTACGTATTCTAGATGCTGATAAAATGGGTGTGTGAAGTTTGTAAAAATATGTTCAGCTGTATTCATAAAATATGTGCACTCTTCTTTATGTAAAATATACATACAGTATTTAACCAAAGAAGTAAAGCCCCTCAGATGTTGAGGGAGTAGAAAAATATTTCTGACCCAATGATAATGAATATCCACCATATTGTGCTCTGGAACAACCTGAAAAGGAGTTGGGTGATTTTACACATGTCTGAGGGAGGAGACTTTCCTGGCCTTGGCACAGATCACCGTGATTGGAGAACCATAAAATGTGGCAAATATAAAAATACATAATGGTATCATAAAGCAAAGATTTTGTTTACACCCAGGGTGCATTAGACACTAAGAAAGAACAAAGACTCCCGATTATGACTGCAAATTGATTATTCACCATACTGGCAGAAACATTGAGTGCTATTCACCATCAGATTTATTTTTTTTAGTTTGTTTATTTATTTATTTTTTTATTTTGAGAGACAGTGAGGTGGAGGATCAGAGGGAGCGGGAGAGAGAGAGAATCCCCAGCAAGTTCCCCACTCTTAGTGGCTGAGTTAAGGTCAAGACTTGGATGCTCAACCAATTGAGCCACCCAGACGCCACCAGATTTATTTGATTTAACAAATCAGTGTGATATCACACTTTTTGCATACAGAAATATCTAGAATCAGATCCACACTGCTCTGCCCAAATGGATGCTATTTGGATTAATAGAATGTTAATGTAATTTTACACATATATTTCCCTTCTGTGATATTAAAATATTGCCTGAAACATGACACAATGTAACAAATTCTATTCTCTAGTTACAAATTTTTCCTGTGCTAATAAGTAACTTTACCAACACCTTTTCTTCCCATAATAATTGAAGCAACAATATTGCTATATCATGGATTATTTGCTAAGTATGTTGGTAAAAGTCACTGGGGTATACGGACATCCTGCTGAACACAATACCAGCTGAAACGCATCTCTATAGATATGGGTAATGGTCTTTCCATAACTTATATTTACTTAGTTGTGAAGAAAAAACAGTTATGTAACAAAGGGCTTGAAACTTTATTGTTAGGAGGCCTACCAAAAAAAAAAAAAAAAAAAAGGAAAACCAAATCAATAATGTTTACAACAAGGAAATTTTTTAAATACAAAATTATGACCAAAGACTTAAAATTCCAGGCCATGAACATATGAAGATGAGACAAAATATCTAGAACTAGTGTGAAAAATTCTGTGATGAGTATTAATACAGAAGGCAATAGATGTAAAGAAACATGGCAATCAAAGGCATTTTACTGGTGGATGGAAAACTTTAATTTTGGAGGGTGAAATACAGGAAGGTAAGGTTGTTTTTACTGAATTATAAGGAGAGAAAGTATATGATAGCCAGAAAAGCCTAATGCATAATGACAGATTCCAAGATCTAGAAGCTATTCTGTGTGAATGAAGAAGATGCTTTCTACAAAAGAGTGGATGGAAAATAACATTAGAAAAGAGATGATTTTAGGGGCGCCTGGGTGGCTCAGTCGGTTAAGTGGCCGACTTCAGCTCAGTTCATGATCTCGCAGTCCGTGAGTTCGAGCCCCGCGTGGGGCTCTGTGCTGACAGCTCAGAGCCTGGAGCCTGTTTCAGATTCTGTGTCTCCCTCTCTCTGACCCTCCCCTGTTCGTGCTCTGTCTCTCCCTGTCTCAAAAATAAATAAAACGTTAAAAAAAATTTAAAAAAAAGAAAGATGATTTTATGGTATATAAAGAAAAAAAAACAATCCAGTCTGAAGTCAAACGAAATGAAGAAGAAAATTGTAAAAATTGCTGATGATCCCAATAACGAGAGTTAATTACTTTATTATATTTTGCATTATATATTTTATATTTTTCTAACATACAAATATAGATAAATGTGTGAGCACATACATATTTTACAAGGATGATATGAATCCTTACATGCTCTTTAGTGCACTATTTTCTTTCACAAAACAATATGTGATATGCATTTTTCAAGTCCACATATAGGATTTACACTATCATTTTTATATCTACATTAAAAAGCTTGGAATATTGTCTTTTATCCATTTTGATAAATATTAAGAACACTTGAAACATTCTTTAATTTTATTATAAAAATAAGTTATATGAACATCATTGGATTATATATTGAAAGGCAGATAGAGAGACAGAGAGAAATTTTTTATATTTCTTTGCAATGAAATTTTCTAAAAAAAAAACTCTTAGAAGCTTGGGCCTATTAGAACACAAAATTTTTAAAAACAGATAAATTATGCTAGATCCCACAATGAGGGTACTTCTGAAATAGGTTATAGTTCCTTGCTTCCTCTTTAGATGTATATGTATTGCAGATCATTTTCTTAATTTATCAATAGAATTTATAACTATTTCAACATTTTATAAAAAATATGATATAATTGGCTCTTTCTTCTTTGTGAAATATAAGTTAATAAAAGCACTGAACACTGAACACATTTATAGTGTAACCTTTTCTTAATATTTTCACATGGTATTTGCATTTGCTTTAATTAATTAGCTTTTACATTTATTCTGTTCTTGAGTGTTTTTATAGCTATCCTTCCAAAACTTGAATTTTTCATATTTCTCTATTTCTTTATTAAGCATGTTTTGTTTAATTGTTACAAAATGAGACGGAAGTTCAAGGGATAAAACTTAACTCATTTTTAAGTGGTATATGGTTTGTTTAGTTTATATTCGAAGTCTTCTCTTTTTTATATAAATTATAGCAGTACAGTGGTAGCAGTATAGAGAATAAAAACTAAGAGATTAGGGGAAAAGGAACAATTTATTTATTTTTTTTATCAAAACTTCCTTGTCACTCTTAAATGTTCTGGGGTATCTATATTCACATCCTATAGTAAAACAACCACTCAAACAATTATCTGTGACATCTATGGTTCCTAATGTGCCCAATCTTATGAGTGGCTGGGAAGGAAATGTTAGCAGGTAAGTCTGTGCCTAATCTTTCCTCTTCTAATGACACATGTAAAAAGAAATAACCAGATCAAATCTTCTTTTTTTTTTGTAATTAATGAGATCTAATGAGATCTTCTGACAGTAATTTCTAGCAGAAAGGGAACTAAAAGTGTTACTTATGGAATGTGTTTAGGAGGATATATCCCACTTCTCTGGATTGCTTATGGTAAATAAATTTAGAATTAATGGGTAAGTAGGCAAGGATGCTGAAACATAGGTACCAATTATATAGTCATTTTATACTGAGTGGAGCAGTTTCTTGATCTAAGTACCTCCTTTTGTGCAAGGTAATATCCATCAAGTATGATTTGGAAACATCATATGTTACATGTAGGTCATGGCATGGTTTTCTTCTTTCTTTCTTTCTTTCTTTCTTTCCTTCTTTCTTTATATTTTTTTAAAATTTGAAGTAGAGTTAATATACATGAGTTTCAGGGATACAACAGTGAACATTGTGTGTAATCTATATATTACACAATGCTCACCATGGTAAGTGTAGTTTCCATCTGTCACCATACAAAATTATTACAATATTATTAACTCTATTCCCTATGCTATACCTTTCATCCCCATGACTTACATATTTTATAAAAGGGGATTGTACCGCTTAATCCCTTTCAGATATTTTGCTCATCCACCCCTCTGGCAAACACCAGTTTGTTCTCTGTGCATGCCTGTTTCTATTTTTGTTTGCCTTTGTTTTGTTTCGTTGTTTATATCCCAATTATGAGTAAAAACATATGGTGATTGTCTTTGTGTCTAACTAATTTCACTTAACACGAGACGTTCTATGTTCATCAATGTTGTGAATGACAAGATTTTATGCTCTTTTATCAATGAGTAATATTCTATTGTGTATATATATCATATTTTCTCTGTCCAATCACATATTGATGGACATTTAGGTTGTTTCCCTATCTTGTCTGTAATAAACATAATAAAACAATGTTGCAATAAACATAGCATGCAAATATCTTTTTGAATTAGTGTTTTGGCTTTCTCGGGTGAATACTCAGCAGTGAAATTACTGGATCATATGGTATTTCTTTTTTTCCTAATATTCGGAGGAACTTCCATACTGTTTTCCATAGTGGCTGAATCAATTTACATTTTTACTAATAGTACACAAGTATTCCCTTTTCTTCATATCCTCACCAACAGCTAACATCATATTTAATGGGGAACAACTGAAAGCTTTCCTCTAAGATCAGAAACAATGCAAGGATGTCCATTCTCAGCAGTTTTCTTCAACATAGCACTGGAAATCCTGGCTGCAGCAATCAGACTAAATAAATAAATAAATAAATCACAACCAAATGTGTAAAGAAAAAGTAAAACCTACCTATTTACAGATCACATGACAGTACATAAAAAGCCCTAAAGAATCCCCCAAGCACTATAGAACTGGCAAATGAATTCAGTAAAGTTGCAGCCTACACATATATATATATGTATATATATATATATATATATATATATATATGTGTATATATATATATCTGTTGCTTTTCTATATATAAATAAAAAGGAGCCTGAAGAGAAATTAAGAAAATTATCCTCTTGACATCAATAAGAATAAAATACCTAAGACTAAATTTAGCCAAAGACATGAAAGACCTGTACTCTGAGGACATAAGACATTGATGAAGAAAATTGAAGATAATACAAACAAATGGAAACATATATCATGCTCATAGTCCATCTTAACAGGATAAAGAAAGACTGGTGAGCTGCACCCATTTTATGAGGCTTTATGCTTTTCTTGTGTCTTGCAATCACCTATATCCTTTAAACTACTGAAATATACTAAAATTTTTATTTCTCATGAGTTCACTTTATTTATCCTAGTGGGTAAGTGGAATTATGGTTTCTATGGCAAGTTTGAAGGATACCAAATGCATTATAAAACACCCAGTTCATGCTACCAAGTTACACTTTTGTGCAAATTTACCTATATATTTCCTTGTTTTTTCTATGCTTATTTATTTACTTTGAGAGAGAGAGAGCATATGTGAGGAAGGGAGCAACAGAGAGAGAGGGAGGGAGAGAATCCCAAGCAGGCTTTTTGTTGTCAACACAGAGAGCAATACAGGGCTCAAACTCATGGACTGTGATATCATGATCTGAGTCAAAATCATGAGTCAGATACTCAATTGACTGAGCCACCCAGGAGTCCCCAACTTTTAAATTTCTGATCTGGTCTAAGAAAGATTCATGATATATGATGTAGACTGCTGCATATCTACTTCCACCCCCCCTCCCCAATCACTATCATTTCCCTCTTCCTTATTGATCCCTCCTATGTGCTGCCATTTGTGTCATGATTTTGCTGAAGCTCATCATCAGACAGGTAAAGTCTTGCAAGGTGTTTATGGTGAAAGGATATAGAATTTTCCATTACATAGCTGTTCCATCTCAGCTGGCTATTTAGATATTTGCAAAAGAAAGAATTCAAGTAACTTGGATTAGGTCACTATTTTGGTTGTGGGAAACTGCTAAATGTTTAGACCTTTACTCTGAGTCTGCAACAATTGATTTAAGGATTGAACACTGATGAAACACAAATTAATAAAGAGAAGAAAACTAACAACTAATAAAAATTGTAGAATAAAGAGTGTAATATTATTTATTCCTGGAAAAATAACTATTGGTAATGTAATATCTGATGGCTCAATGTGGTAAAGGTAACCAGTCCAGAATTTACCTGTATGATATTTGAAATCCTAAAACAGACATCACCAACCCTAATAGTATTCTGTATGCAAAATTATAACCCTAAGCAACTTTCTACACCTAAAACTGTTGTAAGGGATTGAGATAACCTTTGGGAAAGATAATATTTTACTACACAAATATGAAACAACTATTCTTTCTTATTAGATAAAAGTGAAGGTTACAAGTCATCACTCCAGCTTTGTTTGTTTGTTTTATTTTTAATGTGAATGTGCATTCCTTACTTTGCATTATAAATTAGGAATCCAAGGACCTTACCATTCCACTTTACTATGAAGCTAGTATTTGTGTCCATGCCTACTTATTTAAATTTGGACTCATAAAATTTCAAGTTCAGAATGGTTTATCTTAATCTATGATATTTGTGAAATTTATCACAGAGACTGATAATTTTCACAAGAATATATTTGTACTGGAGCCAGAGATTCCTTACTCACAAAGTAGGGCAATACACACACTATATAACTTCCCTGAAATTCATTTTCCATATCTGAAAGATGGATTTATAATTTTATCTAATTTTTATACTCTGAGGATTATATGTGATAATCTATATAAAGCATTTATCATCATTTCCAGCATGACAGAGACATTTATTAGCTGTCATTTGCTTTTATTACTGTTACTATGATGACCCATGAATGCACATTTTATTACCATATTCATGATGTCTAATTCAGCCATTAGGTATTCATGATTGCTGCTAAAAGTGTAAATCCTTACAAAGCATTTTCTGAAGTGTTCTCTTCATGTCGTTGTTCCTTAGACTGTAGATGAAAGGATTTACCATTGGAGTCACCACTGTATACATGATGGCTAACAAGGTGTCACTCTCAGGGGTAAAAGAGGAGGAGGGGGTGAAATAGACAGCACTGGCTGTGCCATAGAACAACACCACCACTGATAGGTGGCAGCCACAGGTGGAGAAAGCTTTCTGTTTCCCCTGAGTAGACGTGATCTTCAGGATCGTGGAGAAGATCAGTCCATAAGATATGAGGATGCAGATAAGGGGAGTGAGAGCAAATAGACCTCCCACTATAAAAATAACCATCACATTGAGGGATATATCAGAGCAAGAGAGCTTCAAGAGAGGGTTGAGATCACAGAAGAAATGGTGGATGATATTGGAAGCACAGAAGTACAGATGTGCCATTAAGAGAGTGTGTAAGAGGGCATGGAGATAAGTGACAATCCAGAGCCCAGCCACTAGCTGGACACAAAAGGGCAGATTCATAATTGCAGTATAATGTAAAGGGCGGCAAATTGCCACATACCTATCGTATGCCATCACACAGAGAAGAAGGCTGTCCATATTCACAAAAGAAATGAAGAAGAAAAGCTGGCTGAGGCATCCTATGAAAGAGATTGTCTGTGTATCAGTCACGATGTTCACTATCATTTGGGGGATAGTAGTTGAGGTAAAACAGATATCAACAAAGGCCAAGTTACTAAGGAAGAAATACATGGGTAAATGGAGGTGAAAGTCAAAGCCCACAACCAAGATGATGAGCATGTTGCCTGATATAGTGATTAAGTACATACATAGGAAGAGCACAGATAGGAAATGTTGCTGCTCTGCTGATCCAGAAAGTCCCAGAAGGACAAAATCCTTGATAATTGTTAGATTTCCTGTTTCCATCTTCCCAACAAATCTAGGAAAGGAAAATATTAAATTGTAAAGACTAGAAATGTTAACTATCTCACACACATGTGTGTGCATGTTTGTGTGTGTGCATGTGTGTGTGTGTGTGTGTGTAATAAAGTACCATTCAAATTCTTTGTGCTCACCAATTATATCTTGTGTTTACGACATTGTCTATATATTCACATAGACATGTTGGGCATAACAATCTAAACTTTTTTCAAGAAAGAATGTTTTTTTCCTTCAAACAAAAATGCAAATTTTCTGCATAATATCTTCTTTTTTTAAAAATGTTTATTTATTTATTTATTTTGAGAGACAGAGTATGCAAATGGGGGAGGGGCAGAGAGAGAGGGAGAGAGAGAATCCCAGGCAGTCTCAGGCTGTCTGCACAGAGCCTAAAGCAGGGCTTGATTTTGACCTGAGCCAAAATCAAGAGTTGGACACTTAAACAGACTCAACCACCCAGATATCCCTGCAAAAATCTTTGAAAATTATCAATACATACCTTCCTCCTTAAGACTTTTGCCAATCAACAATTTTCCTCCCCACTATATATCCATAGGCCTGAGCATTCATTTAGATTCATTTAGATTCCTACTCAAGGGTGAAAAAACAGAGAGTAATGAGATACAGATAAACGTGTTTCTCTCTATAGATAATTATATTGTATCACTGTGGGAGTATTTACTTATTAAAGTGTATTTATTTATATAATATAAGGGGACAGATCTTGAACCAGGACACCATTTTCTCCCTTGAGGTCAGCACACTGGAGACTATACAAAGTTCCAAATACATCTTTTTTTTTTTTAATGTTTATTTTGCTTTGAGAGAGAGAGAGAGTGCAAGTGAGGAAGGGGCAGAGAGAGAGAGGGAGGGAGACACAGAATCCAAAGTAGGCTCCATGCTCTGAGCTGTCAGCACAGAGAACAATACAGGACTCAAACCCATGAACCGTGAGATCATGACCTGAGATGAAGTTGGGCGCTCAACCGACTGACCCACCCAGACACCCCCCAAATTCATCTTCTAATGTGAGTTGGTTTTATATTTTTTTGTGAGTTGGTTTCTCCCTTATTTTTATAAATATTGGTTTTAATTTTTTTTATTTTTTTCATGAAATTTATTGTCAAACTGGTTTCCATACAACACCCAGTACTCATCCCAAAAGGTGCACTCCTCAATACCCATCACCCACCCTCCCCTCCCTCCCACCCCCCATCAACCCTTAGTTTGTTCTCAGTTTTTAACAGTCTCTTATGCTTTGGCTCTCTCCCACTCTAACCTCTTTTTTTTTTTTCCTTCCCCTCCCCCATGGGTTTCTGTTACGTTTCTCAGGATCCACATAAGAGTGAAACCATATGGTATCTGTCTTTCTCTGTATGGCTTATTTCACTTAGCATCACACTCTCCAGTTCCATCCACGTTGCTACAAAAGACCATATTTCATTTTTTCTCATTGCCACGTAGTATTCCATTGTGTATATAAACCACAATTTCTTTATCCATTCATCAGTTGATGGACATTTAGGCTCTTTCCATAATTTGGCTATTGTTGAGAGTGCTGCTATAAACATTGGGGTACAAGTGCCCCTATGCATCAGTACTCCTGTATCCCTTGGATAAATTCCTAGCAGTGCTATTGCTGGGTCATAGGGTAGGTCTATTTTTAATTTTCTGAGGAACCTCCACACTGCTTTCCAGAGTGTCTGCACCAGTTTGCATTCCCACCAACAGTGCAAGAGGGTTCCCATTTCTCCACATCCTCTCCAGCATCTATAGTCTCCTGATGTTCATTTTGGCCACTCTGACTGGCGTGAGGTGATATCTGAGTGTGGTTTTGATTTGTATTTCCCTGATAAGGAGCGACGTTGAACATCTTTTCATGTGCCTGTTGGCCATCTGGATGTCTTCTTTAGAGAAGTGTCTATTCATGTTTTCTGCCCATTTCTTCACTGGGTTATTTGTTTTTCGGGTGTGGAGTTTGGTGAGCTCTTTATAGATTTTGGATACTAGCCCTTTGTCCGATAGGTCATTTGCAAATATCTTTTCCCATTCTGTTGGTTACCTTTTAGTTTTGTTGGTTGTTTCCTTTGCTGTGCAGAAGCTTTTTATCTTCATAAGGTCCCAGTAATTCACTTTTGCTTTTAATTCCCTTGCCTTTGGGGATGTGTTGAGTAAGAGATTGCTACGGCTGAGGTCAGAGAGGTCTTTTCCTGCTTTCTCCTCTCGGGTTTTGATGGTTTCCTGTCTCACATTCAGGTCCTTTATCCATTTGGAGTTTATTTTGTGAATGGTGTGAGAAAGTGGTCTAGTTTCAACCTTCTGCATGTTGCTGTCCAGTTCTCCCAGCACCATTTGTTAAAGAGAGTGTCTTTTTTCCATTGGATGTTCTTTCCTGCTTTGTCAAAGATGAGTTGGCCATACGTTTGTGGGTCTAGTTCTGGGGTTTCTATTCTATTCCATTGGTCTATGTGTCTGTTTTTGTGCCAATACCATGCTGTCTTGATGATGACAGCTTTGTAGTAGAGGCTAAAGTCTGGGATTGTGATGCCTCCTGCTTTGGTCTTCTTCTTCAAAATTACTTTGGCTATTCAGGGCCTTCTGTGGTTCCATATGAATTTTAGGATTGCTTGTTCTAGTTTCGAGAAGAATGCTGGTGCAATTTTGATTCGGATTGCATTGACTGTGTAGATAGCTTTGGGTAGTATTGACACTTTGACAATATTTATTCTTCCAATCCATGAGCAGGGAATGTCTTTCCATTTCTTTATATCTTCTTCAATTACCTTCATAAGCTTTCTATAGTTTTCAGCATACAGATCTTTTACATCTTTGGTTAGGTTTATTCCTAGGTATTTTATGCTTCTTGGTGCAATTGTGAATGGGATCAATTTCTTTATTTGTCTTTCTGTTGCTTCATTGCAAGCAACTGACTTCTGTACATTGATTTTGTATCCTGCAACCTTGCTGAATTCATGTATCAGTTCTAGCAGACTTCTGGTGGAGTCTTGGATTTTCCATGTATAGTATCACGTCATCTGCAAAAAGCGAAAGCTTGACTTCATCTTTGCCAATTTGGATGCCTTTGATTTCCTTTTGTTGTCTGATTGTTGATGCTAGAACTTCCAGCACTATGTTACACAACAGCAGTGAGAGTGGGCATCCCTGTCGTGTTCCTGATCTCAGGGAAAAAGCTCTCAGTTTTTCCCCGTTGAGGATGATGTTAGCTGTGGGCTTTTCATAAATGGCTTTTATGATCTTTAAGTATGTTCCTTCTAACCCGACTTTCTCAAGGGTTTTTATTAAGAAATGGTGCTGGATTTTGTCAAAGGCCTTTTCTGCATCGATTGACAGGATCATATGGTTCTTCTCTTTTTTTTTTTTTTTTGTTAATGTGATGTATCACGTTGATCGATTTGCGAATGTTGAACCAGCCCTGTATCCCAGGAATGAATCCCACTTGATCATGGTGAATAATGCTTTTTATATGCCGTTGAATTCGATTTGCTAGTATCTTATTGAGAATTTTTGCATCCATATTCATCAGGGATATTGGCCTGTAGTTCTCTTTTTTTACTGGGTCTCTGTCTGGTTAGGAATCAAAGTAATGCTGACTTCATAGAATGAGTCTGGAAGTTTTCCTTCCCTTTCTATTTCTTGGAATAGCTTGAGAAGGATAGGTATTATCTCTGCTTTAAACGTCTGGTAGAACTCCCGTGGGAAGCCATCTGGTCCTGGACTCTTATTTGTTGGGAGATTTTTGATAACCCATTCAATTTCTTCGCTGGTTATGGGTCTGTTCAAGCTTTCTATTTCCTCCTGCTTGAGTTTTGGAAGAGTGTGGGTGTTTAGGAATTTGTCCATTTCTTCCAGGTTGTCCAGTTTGTTGGCATATAATTTTTCATAGTATTCCCTGATAATTGTTTGTATCTCTGAGGGATTGGTTGTAATAATTCCATTTTCATTCATGATTTTATCTATTTGGGTCATCTCCCTTTTCTTTTTGAGAAGCCTGGCTAGAGGTTTGTCAATTTTGTTTATTTTTTCAAAAAACCAACTCTTGGTTTCGTTGATCTGCTCTACCGTTTTTTTAGATTCTATATTGTTTATTTCTTCTCTGATCTTTATTATTTCTCTTCTTCTGCTGGGTTTAGGCTGCCTTTGCTGTTCTGCTTCTATTTCCTTTAGGTGTGCTGTTAGATTTTGTATTTGGGATTTTTCTTGTTTCTTGAGATAGGCCTGGATTGCAATGTATTTTCCTCTCAGGACGGCCTTCGCTGCATCCCAAAGCATTTGGATTGTTGTATTTTCATTTTCGTTTGTTTCCATATATTTTTTAATTTCTTCTCTAATTGCCTGGTTGACCCACTCATTCGTTAGTAGGGTGTTCTTTAACCTCCATGCTTTTGGAGGTTTTCCAGACTTTTTCGTGTGGTTGATTTCAAGCTTCATAGCATTGTGGTCTGAAAGTATGCATGGTATGATTTCCATTCTTGTAAACTTATGAAGGGCTGTTTTGTGACCCAGTATATGATCTATCTTGGAGAATGTTCCATGTGCACTCGAGAAGAAAGTATATTCTGTTGCTTTGGGATGCAGAGTTCTAAATATGTCTGTCAAGTCCATCTGATCCAATGTATCATTCAGGGCCCTTGTTTCTTTATTGACCGTGTGTCTAGATGATCTATCCATTTCTGTAAGTGGGGTGTTAAAGTCCCCTGCAATTACCACATTCTTATCAATAAGGTTGCTTATGTTTATGAGTAATTGTTTTATATATTTGGGGGCTCCGGTATTCGGCGCATAGACATTTATAATTGTTAGCTCTTCCTGATGGATAGACCCTGTAATTATTATATAATGCCCTTCTTCATCTCTTGTTACAGCCTTTAATTTAAAGTCTAGTTTGTCTGATATAAGTATGGCTACTCCAGCTTTCTTTTGGCTTCCAGTAGCATGATAAATAGTTCTCCATCCCCTCACTCTCAATCTAAAGGTTTCCTCAGATTTAAAATGAGTCTCTTGTAGACAGCAAATAGATGGGTCTTGTTTTTTTTATCCATTCTGATACCCTATGTGTTTTGGTTGGCGCATTTAATCCATTTACATTCAGTGTTATTATAGAAAGATACGGGTTTAGAGTCATTGTGATGTCTGTATGTTTTATGCTTGTAATGATGTCTCTGGTACTTTGTCTCACAGGATCCCCCTTAGGATCTCTGATAATGGTGAACCACATAAACTGAAAGTTTTTGGAGGGGTCTTCATTTATTATTTTGTTTTGTTTTCTTTTTTGACATATTGAAATGATCATATGGATCTTATTCTTTCTGTTATTGACGTGCTGTATCACATTGATTGATTTGCAAAGATTGCAACCCAAGAATAAATTTCACTTGATGGGATTGAATGTTGTTGTTGTTGCTGTTGTTGTTGTTGTTGTTGTTGTTGTTGTTTTAATATATTATTGAATTTGGTTTGCTAGTATTTGATTAGAATTTTTGCATCTATGCTTATCCGGGATATTTTCCTGTTCTCTTTTTAGTGGTGTGTTTATCCAGTTTTGATATTACAGTAATGCTGTCTTCATAGAACAAATTTGGAAGTTTTCCTTTTTCTTCTATTTTTTTACAATATTTTTTGAGAATAATTGGTATTAATTTTTCTTTAAATGTTTGGTAGAATTCACCTGTGAAGCCATCTGGCCCTGGACTTTTGATTGTTCAGGTTTTTTTGATTACTGGTTCAATTTATTTAGTGGTTATTGGTATGTTCAAATTTTCTATTTCTGACTGTTTCAGTTTTGGCACTTCATGTTTCTAGGAATTTATCCATTTATTCCAGGTGGTCCAATTGGTTGGCACATACTTTTTCATAATATTCACTTATAATTGTTTGTATTTCTGTGGTGTTATTTGTTATTTTTCCTCTCTCATTTATGATTTTTTATATGAACATTGTTTTTCATTTTTTCGGATAAGTCTGGCTAGAGATTTATCAATTTTATTGATTTCATTTCAAAGAAGCATCTTATTTATTCGATGTGTACTATGTATTTTTTGTTTTTTTTTTTTAAGTTTCTATGTCATTTATTTTTTAACTGTTTTAACGTTTATTTATGTTTGAGAGAGCTAGAAAGAGCATGAGTGGGGAAGGGACAGAGTGAGAGGGAGACACAGAATGTGAAGCAGGCTCCAGCCTCTGAGCTGGAAACACAGAGCCTGATGAAAGGCTTGAACCCTTGAACCATGAGATCATGATCTGAGCCAAGTCAGATGGTTAATGGACTGAGCCACCCAGGCATCCCTCTATATCATGTATTTCTGGTTAAATTTTATTATTTATTTCCTTCTGCTGAATATACGTTTTGTTAGTTTTTATTTTTCTAGTCCCTGTGTAAGGTTAAGTTGTTTATTTGAGATTATTCTTGCTTCTTGGGGTAGGCCTGTATTGCTACACACTTCCCAATTAACACTCCTTTTGCTTCACCCCAAATGTTTTGGACTGCTATGTTTTCATGATTTTTTCCATGTACTTAAAAAAAAATTCTTATTTGATTTCCTGGTTGTCCATTGATTGTTTAGTAGCATGTTATTTAATCTCTATATTTTTGTGGTATTTCCAGAATTTTTCTTGTGGTTCACTTCCAGTTTCATATCATTGTGGTCAGTTAAACTGCATGGTATGACTTTGATCTTTTTGAATCAAGTTTGATAAAACTTGTTTGTATCCTAATGTGGACGCTATTCTGGAGTACACCCATGTGTGTTTGAAAACAGTGTGTACTATGCTGTTTTAGGATGGAATGTTCTGAATATATTTGTTAAATCCACTTGTTTGAGTGTGTCATTTGAAGAATTGTTTCCTTGTTCTGTTTAGAAATCTGTCCATTAACGTAAATGAGGTGTTAAATTTCCCTATTATTATTGTATTACTATTAGTTAGTTTCTTTATGTTTGTTATGAACTGTTTTATGTATTTGGGTGATTTGTTGGATGCACAAATATTTACAGTTGTTATAGTTTCTTGATAGATTGTCCCCTTTACAACTTTACAGCATCCTTCTTCAAATTTTGTTATTGTTTTTGTTTTAAAATCTAGTGTTTTTTTTTTTTTCCTGATATAACTATTGCTACTACAGCTTTAAAAAAAAATTCTTGTTTTTGAGAGAGAAAGGGGAAGGGCTGAGAGAGGGAGAAGAGGATCTGAAGCAGGTTCTGCACTGTCAGCAGAGAGCCGGATGTGGGGTTCACTCACAACCTGTGAGTCGCGACCTGAGCCGATGTTGGACGCTTGACCAACTGAGTCACCCAGGTGCCCCAACCACTCCAGCTTTCTTTTGGCTTCCATTTGGATAGTAAATATTTATCCATCCTCTCACTTTCAATCTGCTGCTGTTTTTAGGTTTAAAATGAGTCTTTTGTGGGCACATTATAGATGGGTCTTTTTTTTTCTAACTTGTTCTTTCACCATATGCCTTTTGATTGATTGAAGCATTTAGCTCATTTACATGAAAACTAATTATTGATAAATATGTATTTATTGTTAGTTTATTATTTGTTCTGCAGTTGTTTCTGAACATTTTCTCTGATCCTTTCTTGTCTTTCTCTGTTTCACGTTGTGCTGATTTTCTTTAGTGGTATATTTGGATTTCTTTCACTTTATTCTTTCCATATTATTAGTGGTTCTGGATACTTGGTTACCATTAGGTTTGTATATAATGACTTCTACATATAGTCTATGTTAAGTTGATGGCTATTTAAATTTGAATACATTATTTCCCCTTCTCCTCTCTATATTTCAGGTATATGTTATTATATTTTATATCCTTTTTTGTCAGTTCACTGATTTTTAGGGTGTGTGCAAATATTCACATTTACTGTTTTTGTGTTTCCTATCTTTAAACTCTCACTTTTGGTCTCTCCTTTCACCTCAAAGATTCCCTTGCATTATATCTTGCAGAGCTGGTTTAATGATCACAAACTCATTTAGTGTTTGTTCATCTGGGGAATTCTTTATCTGTCCTTATATTCTGGATGATAGACTTGCTGGATACTTCATTCTTGGATCTAGATTTTTTCCAGCACTTTGAATATATCATGACACTCCCTTTTGGCTTGAAAACTTTCTGTTGAAAAATTTTCTGCTAACTTCATGCATTTTCCCTTGCAAGATAAGGATGTATTTCATCTTGCTGCTTTCATTTTTTTTTCTTTATTACTATATTTTGTCATTTTAATTACAATGTGTCTTGATTTGGTCTGCTTTTGTTGATTCTCATGCAGGTTCCCTGTGTCTCCTGGATCTGGAAATCTACTTTATTCCCCAGATTAGGGAAGTTTTCAGCTACTATCTCTTCAAATAAACTTTCTGCCCCTTTCCTCTCTCTTCTTCTGGGATTTCTGTAAAATGGATGTTATTATGTTTGATGAAGTCACTGATTTCCCTAAATCATTTTGCATAATTATTTTATCCTCTTTTGCGCGTGTGCGTGTATGTGTGTGTGTGTATTATGATCTAGCTGCAGAACCCCATGTATGCTGTGTACCCTCCAGGACTTGTAATAAGTCTTGTTTTTTCAAAGTTCCCTCATAGTTGTTGAAACATAACCATTGTAAGAATCACAAGGACTGGTCCAGCCACAATATTGGCTCCAGTTGGGGAAATATCTGTGGGGGCTTTCCACAAGTAGTATGAGCTCAGCTGTATGTCCCAGGAATTCCTAGACATTACAATTGATGAGCTGAGACAACATAAAACAGAGAACAGTATTTAGAGAAGCTATGTCAGAATGGGTTAACTGAATGTGGATTGTGTTTGTATGCACTGCCCATTAGTGTATGTTAAACCTCATAAAACCCTCCACATAATACTTGATTACCTTTGAAAACATTAAAAAAAATCAAGTCTCTGAAATGCAAAATTTGATTTTCCTTTAACTTGTACCTAAGAACAAACGGCATGATGACTGTATTAACAATTTAGTGTCCAGGCTAAACACCAGTGTGACTTCATCTCTATCTAGTAGATGTATGTGCATGTTTGTGTGTGTGTGTGTGTGTGTGTGTGTGCGTGTGCGTGTGTCCGTGTGTGTGTGTGTGTGTGTGTGTGTGTGTGTTTGTAAGGGGCAGTCGATATTGGAACTGAGAATATGTTCTGGGTCTGGTAGTGAGGAATTAGAATTATAAACTGCATAGGGAGAAGGACATGAATGCAGAACACAAAAGCTACATTTGTAGGGAATTCCAAACGTTACCTTGCCGCAAGCCATGGAGCAAGGATGTTGGAATAATAAGCACATACTCTAAGACTCTATAGTGTTGAATTATAACATATTAAACATGTATTCAATATATATTATCATATGGTAATATTTTATTTTAAGAATTTATCACATTAGGGTGGAGCTCCACATATACAAAATATAGAATTGTTTAAGGTAGTGAAGTATAAAACTGTTGGTTCAAGAGAATGCATGTGGCTGTGTATGTAGAGGAAATACTGTGATTGAGGGCATAATCCTGGCTTAGATGAACCAAGCAGGCATTGGCAGAGGGGAAGGGAAGCAAGGGAAGACAAGACAGTAATCAAGGGAAAACATGATGCTGAGTATAAAAGAATGGTAGAGGACTTGTCAAACAAAATATTTGTAATAGATATTATTAATGTAGAGTTAGTGGGGGCAATACTTGGATTAAATTTGGTTTTAATTGTTAATATTAAATGACATCAATTTAAAAATATTTTCGAAATGAATTTGAATTTTAAAAACTATGTGAGAGGTCTCTGTGTGGCTCAGTTGGTTGAGCGTCTGATTCTTGACTTTGGCTCAGGTCACAATCCCACAGTGGTGGGATAAAGCCATGAATTGGGCTCTGTGCTGAGCACAAAAGTCTGATTAAGATTCAGGGGCGCCTGGGTGGCTCAGTCGGTTGAGCGTCCGACTTCGGCTCAGGTCATGATCTCACACTCCAGGAGTTCGAGCTGATGGCTCAGAGCTTGGAGCCTGCTTCAGATTCTGTGTCTCCCTCTCTCTGACCATACCCTGTTCATGCTCTTGTCTCTCTCTGTCTCAAAAATAAATAAACATTAAAAAAATAAAAAGAAAGATTCTCTCTCTCATCTCTATCTCTATCTCTTCCTCTGTGCCTCTACTCCACTTGTGCTCTCTATCTTAAAACCAATCCAAACTAAACCAAATCAAACAAAAAAACTGTGTGAAATATCTCAAACTGAGAAAAATCTTCTCACATTTAAGCTTCTCCCCCCTCATTTGTAAATGCAAAAGTTTTACTTTATAGTAAGATGTTACATCAGCCTTTAAGAATATTTTGCAATAGCTTCTAATACCAAGCTCCAATCCCCTCTCCAAGATTGTTTTTATGCAAAACATAATAGTATTTATGGATCCCAGAAAATATAATATATAATCTGGAAATGATAGATTATTTTACAAGAACATATGGACACTCATATTTTAATTAATTGTTTTCAATTTGTTAAGATTTCTGAAACATAACATGGGTATATATTAAGCATAAAATGAGCTCTAGTGTTGTTTTATTTTTATTATACCATTTGTTTTGATCCCCATTGTCTTTTATCATCACATACCACTCATGTTTTGAGACTTATTTAAAAAGCCAAATTCCTCTTTGAGCTCACTGGATCACTTCCTGTTCATGAATGAATTTCCCCACCTCCATGTTCTGTAACTTAAAGCACTTTATAATCATATTTATATCATGTGATTTCACTCATATATGGGATTTTAGATACTCAACAGACGAACATAGGGGAAAGGAAAGAAAAATAAGGTAAAAACAGATGCAGTCAAACCATAAGAAACTCTTAAAAACAGAACAAACTGAGTGTTGCTGGAGGGGTTTTGTGCTAAATGGGTGATGGTCATTAAAGAGGGCTCTTGTTAGGATGAGCACAGGGTATCATATGTAAGAGATGAATCCCTGGGTTCTATTCCTGACATCAAGACTCACTGTATGTAAAAAACTTGAATTTAAATTAAATAAATGCATAGATAGATAGATAGATAAATAGATAGATGATAGATAGATAAAATCATATATAAAATAGCCCTGTACTGAATGGATCAACAACTATTATATGACCTTATAGACTTATTTTATTAATATTCCTTTTATTAATTATAACCTAAATGAACTATGCCATTTGCTGTTGTGTACTATACATGGTATTTCATTATCTTACACAAGGGATATATTTCTGATACTTAAAAAAAAAAGGAAGCCACAGAGCTACATTTTATAGACAAATGGCATGCAGAGGATTAGAGGATTTACATAAACGACTGAAAACGTACAGAAGAAACATTTAAACCCAGGTATGTCTGACGCAAGGACCATGATGAACAGCAATATTCCAGAAGGGGACCAGGTAATAGTCTTAATCACTGGCTGACCAGGGTGATGAGACCTATACCCCCATTCCAGATCATCAGGAACATATAACCTAAGCAAAAACATACCTACAACCTGATGTAACACTGATTGTGGGTTAGTAGCCAGGCCAATCTGACAGATCCATTCCGTCACATAGCTTTTGTGAAAATTAAATGAGTTGTTCCATGGAAACTGCTTTGAACATTCTCTGCAGCAGTCAGAACTATATAAATCTGTCACCTATTTTTTTGTTGTTGTTGTTAAAATTAGGTCATATTTATTTCGTTTTTCTATTACTAACATAAGAATTCAGGGACTGTAGAGTAAGTGATTTGTCACTTAGAAGTGAGAGGGATCATGGCTAGTTATATAATTTTAGGGAAAAATGAAAAGGTACAGTCACTTGTTCAAAAAATAGTAAAAACAAGTGACATTTAAGGTATTAATGCATAAAGGCTTTTTCTTATTTTCTTTTCTGATTTCTCAGTCACTTTGTGATACATTTGTGTTATAATTTCCTTCAAGATAAAATTAAAATTTAAAACTTTTAGCCTGAATCTCATTGTTTATCTTAATATTCTGCAGAACTACTTTTTTTCACAGTAATTATAAAGCTGTGTTTCTTTTTTTTAACTTTTTATTCTAATTTCAATTAGTAAACATAGAGTGTTATATTAGTTTCAGGAGTACATTATAGTGAATCCGAAATTCCCTATATCACCTAGTGCACATCACAACAAGTGCACTCCTTAATTCTCCCTTACTTCTCATCATCTATTTCACCCATCCACTCATCTCCTCTCCACTATAGTAACCATCAGTTTGCCATATGTGTGTGTGTGTGTGTATGTGTGTGTGTGTGTGTATAGTGTGAGTGTGTGTGTGTGTGTGATGACTGGATAGAAATGTAGGTCTATTTTAACTTTTTAAGGAAATTCCAGACTTTTCCAGAGTGGCTGCATTAGTTTGCATTCCCACTGATCTTGTAAGAAGTTTCCTTTTTTTCTCTACATCCTTAGCAACATCAGTTGTTTCTTGTGTTATTGGTCTTAATCATTCTGACAGGTGTGAAGTGACATCACATTGTAATTTTGATTTGCATTTCCCTAATGATGAATAATGTTGAACATCGTTTCATGTATCTGTTGGCCATCTGGATGTCTTCTGTGGAGAAATGACTGTTCACTTCTTCTGCCCATTTTGTAATTGGATTATTTGTTTTTCATTGTGGATGTATTTATTTTTGAGAGAGAGAAAGAGAGAGAAAGTGAAAGAGAGAAAGGGGGATAGAGAGAGAGGGAGACAGAGAATCACAAGCAGGCTCTGTGCTGTCAACACAGAGCCCCATGTGGGGCTCAAACTCATGAATTTGGTGGTCATATACTGAGCTGTCATCAACACTCAGATGCTCAACCAACTGAGCCACCCAGGTGCCCCTCAGTTTTGACTTTTAAAGTTATTTATATATTATTGATAGCAACCCTTCATCAGTTATATCACTGGCAAAAAAATATCTTCTCTCATTACAAAGGTTGCTTTTAAATTTTGTTGATTATTTCATTTGCTGTGCAGAAGCTTTTTTATTTTATGTAGTCACAAGAGTTTATTGTTGCTACTGTTTCCCTTGCCTCAGGGGATCTATCTAGAAAAATGTTGCTATAACCAATGTCATAGAACTTACTGCCTGTGCTCTTTTCAAAGATTTTATGGTTTTGGGTCTCACATTATTTAAAGGAGTTTGAATTCATTTGTATGTATGGTGTTAAAAATTGGTCCAGTGTGTTTTTGATAGTTACAGTCCAACTTTAGCAAGACCATTTGTGGAATAGATTGTCCTTTTCCCTTTGGATATTCTTTCCCAGTTTGTGGATGATTAATTGACCATATAGTTATGGGTTTATTTCTGGATTTTCTCTTCTGATCCATTGATCTGTGTGTATATTTTTTTGCCAAATATGTAACAGTATATAATGAACATAGAATGTATATAATGTGTATATATATCCCAGTACCATGCATACTGTTTTGGTCACTCGGCTTTGCAATGTAAAATGAAGCCTTGAATTGTGATGTTTGCAGCTTTGCTTTTCTTTTATAAAATTGGTTTGGTTATCCAGAGTCTATTGTGGTTCCATACATATTTTAGGATTGTTTGTTCTACTTCTGTGAAAAATTTTCTTTGCATTTTGATGGGCATTGCATTAAATGTGTACATTGCTTTGGGAAGTATATACATCTTAACAATATTTCTTCTTCCAATTCATGGCTATGCAATGTCTTTTCATTCCTTTGTGTCATCTTCAATTTCTTTCATCAATGTGTTATAGTTTTTAGACTATAGTTGTTTTTTTTTTTAATCTCTTTTGTTAGGTTTATTCCTAGGTGCACCACTGTTTTTGGTGCAAATGTAAGAGGAATTGTTTTCTTATTTTTTTTCTTTCTACTGCTTCATTGTTGTGGTATAGAAAAGCAACAGATTTCTGTACATTGATTTTGTGTCCTGTGACTTTACTGAATTTATTTAACGGTTTTAGCTGTTCTTTGGTGTAGTCTTTTGAGTTTTTACATAGAGTATCATGTCATCTGACTATAGTAAAATTTTACTTCTTTCTTGCTGATTTGGATGTGTTTTATTTATTTTTGTTGTCTGACTGCTGTGGCTAAGGCTTCTGGTATTATTTTGGATAAGTAGTGGGAGTGGACATCCTATCTTCTTCCTAACTTTAGGGGAAAAAAAACCCTCTGTTGTTCCCATTAAGGATGATATTATCTGTGATTTTCTTATATATGGTCTTTATTATGTTGAGGTATGTTTTGTTTGTTTGTTTGTTTTTCTAAATCTATGTTGTTGGAGGGTTTTTTTCAAGAGTGGATGTTTTACTTTGTCAAATGCTTTTACTGAATCTTTAGATGGCCATATGCTTTTTATTCTTTCTCTTAATGATGTGATATGTCTCCTTGATTGATTTGCCAATACTGAAACACACCCAGAGATAAATCTCACTTGATTGTGATGAATGATTGTTTTTAATGTACAGTTGAATTTGGTTTGCTAATATTTTGTTGAGGATTTCACAGTAATGTCGGCTTCATAGAAACTATTTTTGGAACAGTTTGACAAAAATAGGTATTAACTCTTCTTTAAATATTTGGTAGAATTCTGCTGTGAAGCCATCTGGCCCTGTACCTTTGTTCATTGAGAATTTTTTGATTACTGATTAAATTTCTTTGCTTATTATTGGTCTGTTAAAGTTTCCTATTTTTTCCTGTTTCAGTGTTGGTAGTTTATATTTCCATTTCTTCCAGGTTATCCACTGTATTGTCATTTGGTTTTTCATAGTATTCCCTTATAATTATTTGCATTTCTGTGGTGTGGTTTTTATTCCTCATTGTTAATTTGAGATTTGATTTATTTGGGTCCTTTCTCTTTTCTTTTTGATACATTTGGCCAGAGGTTTATCAATTTTATTTTATTTTTTTTAAAGAACCAGCTCCTGGTTTCATTGGTTTGTTCTATTCCTTTGTAGTTCTATATCACTTATTTCTTCTTTTATTTTATTTTATTTTTTATTTTCTTCCATGTACTGGATTTATGCTTTTGCTTGTTGTTCTTATTCTAGCTCTTATAGGCGTAAGGTTGGGTTGCGTATTTGAGATTTATCTTGCTCTGGAGTCAAGCCTTTCTTGGTATAAACTTCCCTCTTGGAAATGCTTTTGTTTCATCCTAAAATTTTGAACTATTTTCTTTATATTTTAATTTATTTCTATGTACTTTTTTTTTCTTATCTGAAGGTTGTTAATGTTGAGAAGCAAGGGAGAGAAATGGCACCAACCAGCTACTTTGCCCCTGGAGAGTGATCTCAGTGCTGGCTGCTCTCCGGGAAGCATTCATATATTTGTGATCTTTCCAGAATTTTTCTTGTGGTTGACTTCTAGATTCATAGTTTTGGTTCAAAAAAGTTGTATGATATGACTTTGGTATTTTTGTAGTTGTTGAAGCTTGTTTTGTGGCCTAATATGTGATCTATTCTGGAGAATGTTCCATATTTACTTGCAAAGAATGTGTATTCTGTTGTGTTAGAATGGAACATTCTCAATATATCTGTTACATCTATTTCATGGATTTTTGAGTGTCACAAAGTTTGTGTCCTTCAAATCCATAGTTTCATTATTGATTTGCTTAAGATAATTTGTGTATTGATGTAAGTGAGGTATTAATGTTCCCTACTTATTATTATATTACATGGTTTTAATTTTTATTTCGCTGATGATGAGTGATGTTGAGCATCTTGTCATATGTCTGTTAGTTACCTGGATGTTTTCTTTTGGAAAAATGTCTATTCATGTCTTCTGCCCAATTTTTAACTGGATTATTTGATTTTTGGTTTTGAGTTTTATAACTTCTTTGTATATTTTGGATACTAACCTTGTATCTGACATGTCATTTGCAAGTATCTTTTCCCATTTCATAGATTGCCTCTTAGTTTTGTTGACTGTTTGTTTGCTATGTGGAAGCACTTCATTTTTTTTTTTTCAACATTTTTTATTTATTTTTGGGACAGAGAGAGACAGAGCATGAACGGGGGAGGGTCAGAGAGAGAGGGAGACACAGAATCGGAAGCAGGCTCCAGGCTCCGAGCCATCAGCCCACAGCCTGACGCGCGGCTCGAACTCACCGACCATGAGATCGTGACCTGGCTGAAGTCGGACGCTTAACCGACTGCGCCACCCAGGCGCCCCATGGAAGCACTTCATTTTGATGAAGTCCCACTAGTTTATTTTTTGCCTTTGTGTCTCTAGTTAGAAGTTCCTATGGCTGACTTCAAAGACGTTATGGCCTGTGTTCTCTACTAGGATTTTGATTTGATGGTTTCCTGTCACAAATTTAGGTCTGTCATCCATTTTGAATTTTTGTGGGTATGGTATAAGAAAAGTGGTCCAATGTCATTCTTTTGCAGGTAGCTGTCCAGTTTTCCCAACACCATTTTTTGAAGAGATTGTCTTCTCCGCCCCCCCCCCCCAATGGATGTTCTTTCCTGCTTTGTCAATGATTAAATGCCTAGATTGTGGGTTCCTTTTTTGGTTTTTTATTCTATTTTATTGATCTATATGTCTTTGTGTGTGTGTGCATGTGTGTGCACGTGTGTGTGTGTGTGTGTGTGTGCCAGTAACATACTGCCTTGATTTCCACAGCTTTGGAATATACATTAAAGTCTGGAATTAGAAGATTGTTCTAGCTCTGTGAAAAATGCAGGTGTTGTTTTGATAAGTATCATATTAAATGTGTAGATTCTTTTGGCTCATAGAGACATTTTAACAATCTTTTTTTTTCCTTCCGATCAATGAGCATGGAAAGTGTTTTTCCATTTCTTTGACTCATCTTCAATATTTGTCCTCAGTGTTTTATAGTGTTTAGAGGACAGATCTTTTACTGTGGTTAGGTTCAGTCCTAATGGTTTTTGGTGCAGTTGTAAATGAGATTGATTCCTTGTTTCAGTCCTAGACGTTTCTGATGGATTATTTTGGGTTTTCTATATGGAGTACCATGTCATCTGAAAGTAGTGAAATTTTGACTTCACTGTTGCCAATTTGGATGCTCTGTGTGTGTGTTTGTGTGTGTGATTGTTTTGTTGTTGTGTTGTTGTTGCTGCTGTGAGATTCCTGAGGATGGGACTTCCAGTACTATTTTAAATAACAGTGATGACAGTGGACATCGCTGTCTTCTTCCTGACTGTAGAGGACAAGCTCTCAGTTGTTGAATCCTCCTGATGATATTAACAATGGGTTTTTCATATATGGTCTTTATGATATTGAGATATGTGCTCCTCTATCCCCACTTAGTTAAGGGTTTTAACCATGAATGGGTGGTATATTTTGTCATAAGATTTTTATGTATCCATTGAAAGGATCATATCATTTTTATCCTTTCTTTTATTAATACAGTGTACCAAATTGATTGATTTGTGAATACTGAATCACTTTGCAGCGCAGGCATAAATCCTCCTTGTCATGTAGAATGATTCTTTTAATTTATTGTTGGATTCACTTTGCTGGTATTTTGTTGCTAATTTTTAATTTATGTTCTTTAGATATATTGGCCTGTAGTTTTCTTCCATTGTGGAGTCTTTCTCTGGTTTTGGAATCAGAGTCATTTTGGCCTCATAGAATGAATTTGTAAGATTTCCTTTCATTTTTATCTTTGGAATAGTTTGAGGAAAACAAATGGATATTGTTAACTCTTATTTAAATGTTTGGTAGAATTCCCCTGTGGAGCCATCTGGACCTGCACTTTTGTTTGTTGGGAGACTTTTGATCACTGATTCAATTTCTTTGCTGGTTATCAGTTGGATCAAGTCTATTACTTCTTGTTTTAGTTTTGTTATTTTATATGCTTCTAGGAATTTATTAATCTGTTCCAAGTTGTCCCAAATATTGGCAGGTAGCTTTTCATACTATTTTCTTATAAGTGTTTGTATTTCTGTGGGGTTTTTTTTGTTGTTATTTATCCTCTGTTATTTGTTATTTTATTTGTTTGAATCCTTTCTCTTCTTCTTGTAATATGGCTAAGGTTTTATGAATTTTATTATTTTTTTAAAGAACCAACTCCTGGTTTCATTGATCACTTTTATTGTTTTGGTTTTCTACATTATTAATTTCTGATTTAATCTTTATTATTTCCCTTCCGCTGACTTTAGGCTTTATTGTCCTTTTTCTAGCTCCTTTAGTGTAATGTTACATTGTCTACTTGCGATTTTTCTTGCTTCTTGAAGTAGATCTGTATTGCTATCTACTTCCCTCTAGGACAACTTTTGCTGCATATGAAAGGTTTTGACCTTGTGTGTTCATTTTCATTTGTTTTCATTTATTTAAAAAAATGTTCTTTGACTTTCTGGTTGACTCATTCATTGTTCAATTGCATGTTGTTTAACCTCCAGGTATTTGTGGTCTTTCCAAATTTTTTTGAGTGGTTGACTTAAAGTTTCATTATCTAGCAGTCAGAAAATATGCATGGTATGATCTCAGTCTTTTTGCAATTGTTGGGGCCTGATTTGTGATCTATTCTGGGCAGTGTCCCATGTGTGCTTATAAAGAAATGTGTATTCTGCTGCTTTAGGATAAAATTTTCTGTATGTTCTGAATATATATTTACATCTGTACCATCTGGTCCAGTGTGTCACTCAAATCCATTGTTCCTTTGTTGATTTTCAACTAGATGATCTATCCGTTGATGTAAGAGTGATATTAAATCCCCTAATATTATTATATTATTATTAATGAGTTCCTTTATATTTGTTATTCACTGAATTTTTAATATTTTGGAGTTCCCATGTTGGCTGGAAAAATATTTACAATTGTTAGATCATCGTGTTGGTTTGTTCCCTTTATTATGATATAGTGCCCTTCTTCATCTCTTTTTATAGTTTTTGTTTTAAAATCTTTTTTTTTTTTGATACAAATATTGCTACCCTGGCTTTCATTTTATGTCCATTTGCATGATACATAATTCTCCATCCCCTCACTTTCAATGTTCAGGTGTCTTCAGGTCTAAAATTAGTCTCTTATAAACAGTATATAGATGTGTCCTGTTTAATACATTTTCACAAGCCATGTCCTTTGTTTTGATAACTTAGTCTATTTACATTCAGAGTAATTATTGATAGATATGTATTCAGTGCCATTTTATTACTTGTTTGTTTGTTTGTTTGTTTAAGGAAATTTTCTCTATTCCTTTCTAATCCTTGTCATTTTTGGTCTTTCCTTCCCACTCAGAATTCCTTTTAATATTTCTTGTGAGGCTGGTTTATTGGTCCAAATTCCTTTAGTTTTTGTTTGTGTGGGAACTTAATCTCTCCTTCTTTTCTGAATGATAGCAATGCTAGATAAAGTATTCTTGGCTGCAGATTCTTTCAGTTAAGCATGTGGAATATTCCCTGTGGAGAAATGTGCAGCTAGTCTTGTGGGTCTTCCCTTGTCAGTTAGTGACTATGTGTGTCTTGCTGCTTTTAGGCTTTTTTGTTCTTTCTCTACATATATATTTTAATATATATTAATAATAAATAAATTAATTAATATCTTAATTAATAAGTTTTACTTATTTACATAATATCTATACCCCTCATGGAGATTGAACTCATGACTCAAAATCAAGAGTTTAAAACACTTCTGACTAAGCCAAACAGGTGCCCCTATGTCTATATTTTTCTTATTTAACTACAGTATATCTTAGCATTGTCCTGCTATTGTTGATTTTGATTGGGGTTTTCCATACCTCCTTGATTTGGATCCCAGTTTAGGAAGTTTGCTTCTCCAGATTAAGGAAGTTTTCAACTCTTATTTCCTGAAATGAATTTTCTGACCCCTTTTCTCTCTTCTTCTTCTTGTTCTTCTTCTTGTTCTTCTTCTTGTTCTTGTTCTTCTTCTTCTTCTTGTTCTTGTTCTTCTTCTTCTTCTTCTTCTTCTTCTTCTTTCTCCTCCTCCTCCTCCTCCTCCTCTGGGATTCCTGTGATACAAATGTTATCATGTTTGATGAAATCACGGAGTTCCCTCTGTCTATTTTCATGATCCACAAATCTTCCTCTTTCATTCAACTTTATTGTTTTCCATTAGTCTATCTTCTGTTTGCTTATTTTTTTCCTCTGCTTCTTCCATCCTTGTTCATTATATCTGGTCTGTTTCAAATATCAGTTATTGCATTTTTAATTTCTGACAGATTGTTTATTTATTTTTTATCTCTGTGGTAAAAACATCCTTGTAGTCTTCCAATCTCTTTTCATGCCCAGTGAGGATCCTTATGATTGTTGCTTTAAATAATCTATCAGGCATACTATTTATATATGTTTCAATTATGTATCTGGCTGTGACCTTTTCTTGGTTTTGTTTGCTTGTTTGTTTTGTTTTTCTGGAATGAATTCCTCCATCTTTGCATTTTGTCTAGGTGTCTGTTTACTTCTCTGTGTTAGAAAAGCGTGTTAAGTTTTCTGATCCTGAAGTTAATGTCTTCATGAAGAAGAGGTCATGTGGTGTCCAGAGCCGGGTGCTTCAGGGAGTGTCTCTAGTGTGTGCTGCATACACTCTGTTGCTGTGTTTTGGATGCTCTACCCTTCAGGATAGTCGCATGTAGAGCTTCTCTTTGCCTGCAATGAACAGTGTTTGGTCTTTGTCTGGAGTATGGCAAATTTTAACTAAGTGTGCTCTAGTCTGCTTGTGAAATGAGACCTTATGCTACTTCCACTAGAACTGAAGCCTTGCCAGATTTTCTGTTCAGGATATGTGGTACGTGTAAGAATTTCCGGTGGTCTTCTGGGGAAGGAGTCCACTGAACTGGGACTGATGTACATTTTCCTGAGAAAAACAGTACCAGCATTGCAAGGTGGGAGGGAAACTTAGTGTAACCATGTTAGGGAGCCAGTATTGGCACTGGTATACTTATTGAAGGTTGTTAATGTTGAGAAACAAGGGAGAGTAATGGCACCAACCAGCTACTTTGCCCCTGGAGAGTGATCTCAGTGCTGGCTGCTCTCCAGGAAGCACTCCCAGATTGAATAATCTTCCCATAGTGCAACTGAGGCATTTTCTACATTGATGTTTTCATCCTGTCTTTCTCTGGGTTGCTTTCCTGCAGTGAGTGCACTTTGGGCTCTATCCCAGACAAACCTGCTGACTTTTACAACTACAAACTTCATGGATGTGCTGTGGTGGGGGCTGATCTGGTCTTCTGGAGGAGGGGCTCATTGCACTGGAATGGTTGTAGGTTTGACCAAGAAGGCAGTTTCACCAGAGTGCAAAAATGTGGGATTTGGAAGAAGCAGCTAAATAGCCAGTGTTGGCACAAGAAGCCCTAGGTAGATGTATTTAAGCCTATGATGAGGGGTGGGAGAAGCCAACACCTCCAGCTGGCTTTTTTGTCCCCAGAGAGGCATCTCTGTCAAAGCCACCTCTCATAGTTACTCTGCAAATAGAGGGAAGATTCTGCCCTGTGAACCTTAGGTGACCCTCAGATTGAGACATCTGCCCCAATGTTGTTTTCCTGCCTGCCTTCTCTCCAGGAGTAGGGCAGTGCCTTCAGGGCTCTATCCCAGCAAACTTACTGACCTTTAAAACTCCAGTCTTTGAGCACCACTGGTTGCAACAACTCACAAAAATCAACTCCTCTTGTTTACCCAGCCAAAAGTTATGGGAACATGTTCACCTTTTTCATTTCTCTATGAACTCTCCTCTCTCAGGCCACTCCCTCTGACCAGGGCTCTGTCCCCTCTGCAGCACCCGCAGTCCATTTCTCCCCCAAATCACAGCTCAGCACTACCTACCTCAGTGTGGCCTCTTCTTTCCCTCTAATTGTGCAGTTTGTTCTGTAAGTGCTCAGGTTGATATCTTGTGTATTCATAATGATTTGGTAATATTCTAGTTGTGTTCCATGGATGGGAAAGACTAGGGCCCTCATGCTATCCTGCCACCTTAGCATCATTTCTTGATGATTACTACTCCTTTGAATAGATACATTACATTTTATTTGTCCATTCTCTTAACAATTGACACCTGGGTTATTTCCATTTCCTGCCTGTTGTTAATAAAGATTTTTGGATATCTACAAGGATAAATCTGTGGACATATGCATTTATTATCTCTGATAAATAACTAGGTGTGGAATTGCTCGGTCAAAGAGTAGATAATATTTAATCTTTTAAGAAAGAGCCAGATAGTTTTTTTCTAGTTAACAGATTATATTTTCATAAGTATTCAAATAAACATTATAGGCAAATGTCTGATGTTAAGAATTTTTAATTTAAAAACATTTTCTTTACACAGTGAAGAAAAAGCAAACAGATGAGACTTCCCAATTTATTAGTTTATCTTGTTAATCATGAATTGCAAAATCTCTCACTACTTCTCTATCAAATTAATGAGGGAGTAAACCTCCTGTGTTAGTTTCTGAGGGCTGCCAAAACAAAGCACCAAGACTTGGCAGATTACATAACATAAATTTATTTTCTCATAGTTCTGGAGACTAGAAGTTAAAGATAAAGGTGTCAGTAAAGGCTTCTTTTGAAGCCTTTCTTCTTGGGTTGTAGATGGCTCTTTTCTCCCTTTGTTTTCACATCTTGTTTCCTGTGTATATGTCTTAGTCTGGATCCTTATCTCTTCTTTTAAAAAAATTGTTAAATTCAGGTATAATTTTGTTGTTCAATTTTGCATTATAGGCACTATATGTGAGCTGTGGATACTCCATATTTTTTTCCAAACTTAAAGCTTTCAACAAATTTTTTTAGTATCATAGTTACATTAACTTTTAGGTCTCTCAATTTCTCAGAGGATTCTTACTGCATTCAGTGTCTGCTCTCTTGGGTGATATTAACCAGATATACTGTAATTAATATAGGAAAGGATGCCCAGGAGACAGAACTCTAAGAATTCCAAATGATTATCAGTTGTCTTGTTTAGCCTAACAAGCCCCATGATGATTACTCAGATATATAATTTTCAAAATGTTATATTAGACTAAAAAATCTTACCTCATTATTTCAATTATTAACATCTCTTTAAGTTTTTTTTTTTCCTTTTTGCCAGATTAGTGTGTGGGGTTTTAATTATGCCCAAGTGTGTATGTGTGAGTGAGGGGAATAAATGCTCTGAACTCAAGTTGCCTATGTGATTCCAGGATGGGAATAACATTGCCAGAATGGAATATTCCTACGTGTCTTAGAAGAAACCATGTATTAGTGACTCAATTGGATTTATTAAAAAAAAATGGAAGGTGCTTTTACCTGTTTCAACTAAATGTCCATTGGGACACATACTGCCCAGGGATACTGAAGTATGGTGATAATGAGGCCAACTTAAAGGTCATGCAGCAACTGATGCTATCAGTCCCTGCAAAGTACATCTAAGGAAAGTCTTTTTGTATTGAATGAATGCAGTACTTCCACACTAGAGGGAAACCTCAACACACATGTTCAGCTAAAATAGCTCAGTGAAATGCTTCCTATGTGAGGTATGTGTTAGCTCTAATAAAACTGAAAAAAAAAGAAGAAAACTTCAATAATATTTACACAGTTTTTGGAGTCACAAAATTTGATTAACACCATCACTTTCAAGAAGCTTACCTTCAAGTTTAAAGTTTTATTTAATTGTTAAAACTTTTATTATACTAAATAAATTAATAAATCAAAATTACAAATATTCTTGCTCCCATTGGTGATTAGTATGTATGCCTTCTGAAGAAATCTAAGAACTTGAACCAAATTAAATTCCAATTATGTCATAACATCCACATGTAGCATTAACAAGGTTTCCCCACTTCAAGATTGTGGTTCCTGAGCTATGCTTCTAGAAAGTACACATTTTAACAGAACCTCCATAAGGTATTTTCTGGAAGACTAAGTCTCAAAAAAGAAGAAAAAATCAATTGTAGTATTCACTTTGTCTATCTTATTCTTCTTTTTGACATGTTTGATGTGCAAGTTTACTTTGCAGTTTATCTTTTCAACTATAATCAATAAAATAATTTATCACTACTACTTTTATATGCAATATTCAAATATCTTTCATATTTTTTACTTCATTCATGAATTTATTTAACCACTTTTAATCTTCACCTTTCAAATAAAAATTTTCCTTTCACTTCAATCTTGTTCACTTACTTTGAGGAGTTGGGATTTACTGGGGGTTACATTTATACTCAACTAGAACAGTAACTCAATTGATGTGAATAATTCAGTTTCTAAAATATAAAAGATTCTCATGCTAGTTTGTAAATAGTTAATAGCACTTCAAATGCTACCTAAAATCCCTGACTTTTGACCATGACTTAACTGGTCAGAGTCTCCACTACTCTGTTCCATGCAGCTACAATGTCTATTGTGATTGACCAGGTCTGTGCCAGTCATTCTTCCAGAAGTCCTGCCTCCAAGCAACACCCCTGACTCACCAAAAACAAATGATTTTTTTTAGAATTAATAAAATTGATAAACCTATAGCCAGACTTATCAAAAAGAAAAGAGAAACAACCTAAATAAAATCACAAATACAAAAGGAGAGATGGTAACCAACAACACAGAAATATAAACAATTAGAAGAGACTATTATGAAAAATTATATGCTAACAAATTAAGCATTCTGGAAGAAATGGATAAATTCTTAGAAACATATATAAAGTAACAAAACTGAAACAAGAAGAAGTGGGAAATTTTAAAACCAATAACCAGCAAAGAAACTGAATTAGTTATCAAAAATCTCCCAACAAACAAAAATCCAGGACCAGATGACTTCTCAGGGGAAGGTTATCAAACATTTAAAAGAGTTAACACTCATCCTTCTCAAACTGTTTCAAAAAATAGAAATGGAAGAATACTTACAACCTCATTGCACAAGGCCAGAATTACCTAAATTCAAAAACCAGACATAAGCCCCATAAAAGAATTAAACACCAATATCCCTGATGAACATGGGTGCAAAAGTTCACAAGATACTAATCAAGAGTACCTTAAAAGAATCATTCACCACCATCTAATGGGATGTATTCCTGAGCTGCAAGAGTAGTTCAATATTTGCAAATCAATCAATATGACACAGCAAATTAATAGGAGAAAAGATAAGAAATATATGATTCTTTCAATAGATTCAGAAAAAGCATTACAGTACAGCATCCATTCTTGATAAAAACCTTCCACAAAGTAGGGATAGAGGGAACATACCTTAACACCATAAATGCCATAAATGAAATACACATGGCTAATATAATCTTCAATGGGGAGAATCTTAGAGCTTTTCCTCTACAGTCAGGAAGACAAGGACGTTCACTCTCACAATTGTTATTTAGAGTAGTACTGGAAGTCTTAGTCTCAGCAATCAGACAACAAAGAGAAATAAAAGACATCAAAATTGGCAAGAGAGGTCAATCTTTCACTCTGGGAATGACATGATACTTTATGTAGAAAACCCAAAAGACTCCAGCCAAGGCTTGTTAGAACTAGTACACAAATTCAGCAAAGTCTCAGGATCCAAAACCAACATAGACAAATCTGTCACATTTCTATACACCAATAACGAAGAAGCAGAAAGAGAAATAAAGGGATTGTTTCCATTTGCAATTGCACCCAAACCCATAGGATACATAATAATAAACCTAATCAAAGAGGCAAAAATCTGTACTCTGAAAATAATAAAACACTGGTGAAAGAAATTGAAGAAGATATAAGAAAAATAGAAAATATTCCATGTTTATAGATTGGAAGAACAAATATTGTTAAAATGTCTGTACTACCCAAAGCAATAACTGTGTTAAATGCAATCTCTATTCAAAATACCACCAGTATTTTTCACAGAGCTAGAACCAACAATACCAACATTTTTTGGAGAGAGAGAGAGAGAGAGGAAAAAGGAAAAAAAGAAAAGGAGAGAGAGAAACAGGGAAAGAGAATCTCAAACAAGCTTCCACCCACAGTGGTGCCCAGTGCAGGCTCAGTCTCATGACCATGGGAATATGACCTGCGCTGAAATCAAGAGTCAGGTGCTTAACAGACTGAGCCATCAAGGTGCCCCTCAACACTTCTAAGATTTGTATGGAACCACAATAGACCCTGAATAGCCAAAGCCATATTAGAAAAGAAAAACAAAGCTGGAGATATCACAGTTCTGGACATCAAGCTATAGTATAAAGTGGTAGTCCTCAAGAGAGTATGGTACTGGTCCAAAAACATACCCATAGATAAATGGAACAGAAGAGAAAAACTAGGAATGGACCCACACTTATAACTATATGGTCAACTTATCTTTGGCAAACCAGGAAAGAATACCCAATGAAAAAAAGACAGTCTTCAATAAATGATTTGCAAAATCTGGACAGCAAGATGCAGAAGAATGAAACTGGACCACTTTCTTACACCATACACAAAAATAAATTCAAAATAAATGAAAGACCTAAATATGACTTAAAATCATCCAAATACCTAGGAGAGCACAGGCAGCAACCTCATTGACATAAGCTGTAGTTACTTCTTTGTACACACATATCCTGAGGCAAGGGAAACAAAAGGAACAGTGAACTAGTGGGTCTTCATCAAGATAAAAAGCTTCTGCATAGTGAAAGAAAGTATCAACAAAACAAAAAGACAACCTACAGAATGGGAGAAGATATTTGCAAATGACATATCTGATAAATTGTTAGTATCCAAAATACATAAAGAACTTATCAAACTCAATGCTGCTGGAAGCCAAGCAATCCCAGCCTGATGGCAAGGCCCAGGCTGTGGATGGATTGGTGACTGCAAGGCAGCCCACCGACAGTGAAGCTTCTTGTACTCCCACTTTTAGGTAATTTGGCCTTAATAAAAGTACCTGGGGTATTGTCTGTTGCTTTTTAAGCAGTGACTGGCATTAAGCAGTCCAAGCATTGACTGCACAGGAATTTATTTCTGCAAGAACATGCTTGTCTAAATACATCTGATTCCGGGCAGTATTATATTCTCTTCTTCCTAACAACATGTCTAAAGTCATAGGAGCATCTTTAGACTTTCTTTTTATGGAAACCTGGTTCTTAGACAATTCCTCATATTCTGCCTTCCATAATAAATAATTACCTCCAGACAAGCAGGCCTTGGCCACTTGCACCCAATCATAAGGTGTCATCTATCTATTATACAGCGCATCCAAAAGAGTTAATGTATAAGGAGCAAGAGGACCCTAGTCCTGACATGCAACCTTTAGTTCCTTGAGAATTTTATATGGCAGAGGTTCCCAAGAGATCTTTTCATCAAATTCTCCTCCATACATGACAAGAAAACATTGAGCAAATTCACCATCCCCTGCCTGTTCTGCCTGTCTTAGCACAGCCAAAAAACCTGAAGTTCTATGGACCTTTTGTTGTGCCAAGGTCATTGGAGGAGGGGGACGAGGTGGCAAACGTCTAAACAATTTATCACAATATAAAGGACTATGGGGAGCCCAAAAAGGCTTAGCAGGCTCTTTATTCCTTAGCTGAGCTGCACAAACCCCTATAGGGCTTCCCTCATCATGATACTTGGCTGCAGCATCCTCTAAATCTTGTTCCTCTTCAGGTGTAAGCTTATCACCATCAGGCAGGGCCTAAGCCAGCATTGCCTGAGACTTAGCAGGAGAAAGCAAAGGATTGCCTTCTCTAAAGAAAAATTCTCCCGTTGGGGGAGTTTTCAACTTCTTGTTGGGGTTCTAAAACATCTTTAATTAAATTCAAAAGAGCAAAGGCATCTACAGTTACCTTTTCTGGTCCATGGAGAGTATAATATTCTCTAAGCTCATGTCCTACTCTATTCCATGTCTGTAAGTTTACTGTGCCTTCTTCAGGAAACCACAGACAGCATTTCTGAATAAAACTTTAAAATTTAGCCAACTGGCTACTAGTAACTTTAATTTTTCTTTTTCCAAGCATATGCAGTAATAATTCAATAAAGAGTCTTCTTTCTTTAGACTCAATATGGCCCATAACTTCTCAAATTTTGTTCTGACTATCCACCCTTCACTTACCTGCCTATGTCTGCAGGGTGGTCCGCAGCACCCCAGGTGGAGTCCTAGCCATCCCAAGTGCTCCTAGCTGATTACCTTCAGGTTCTTGTTCGGGTGCAACTTGCCAGAGGCCAGCGCCAGCAACCAGGGGTTCCCGAAGGATGAACGGCGTCGGCAAAAAAGTGAAAATAAAACAAAACTAAAATAAAAAAAAAACCTAAAATAAAAACAAAAAATAAAAATGGACACAGACAACAGCAGTGTGTTGAACTGGCCACTTTATTGTGGCAAACGCGGCATTATATTTGCTAACAATTTCCTTATAGCATGTGTCATCTATGTTTTCTGGCATTACCCCATTCTAAAATTGTTCTTTTGTGTAATCACCCATTAAGGAATAACATGATTGTTTTCTTGTAACGTTCCCTCCTGCCCTTTGCTTATTGATTAATTTCTTTCATTGTTTTTATTATGTATGTACATTTATCTATAACCTAAAGCATTTGCTTTGCTGTTTTCATGAAAGGTAATTTATCTCTCAACACCTCAAGTGGAACAGTTGCAGAGACATGACCTCTTAGTTGTTTCCCTGATCCATTTGTGGTTTGAAGAAAAAAAGTGTTCGCCTCAGCCTGAGGTTCCAGGAGGGGGACAAGAGGGCCTTAGAAACCCACACCTTATACATTCTCAGAGAGATAATGCACCTCGGAACTAATGAACCATTCTGTACCTTAACCGACTAGGTTCAATCATCATCTGGAATGCCTCCTGTGGGCCAAGTGGGCCTAGGGGTTGGAGTGACCTGTGCTCATGGATACACTCCTTAGTTACTGGAGTGGGGCTTTCAAATCCATGTTTCTCCTTTGTTGGCCTCGTTTGCTGGCAAATGTATGAGGCTATCCTTCCTTTAGGTAGAGGAGTCTTTATAGGGGGTGGCAAGGGCTAAATGTAGGGCTGCACAATTTCTTGCAGAACCTTATTTTCTTTCCTAATCCTTCTTTTCCCAGGGAGCCTGTCGAGGGCAATTCCCCAACAGACAATACCCCAGGTACTTTTATTAAGGCCAAATTACCTAAGCATGGGAGTACAAGAAGCTTCACTGTCCGTGGGCCGCCTTGCAGTCATCAATCCGTCCACAGCCTCGGCCTTGGCATCAGGCTGGGATAGCTCGGCTTCCAGCACAACACCTAAAAAACCAAGTAATCCAGTGAAGAAATGGACAGAATATATGAATAGACATTTTCTCAAAGACATTCAGAAGGCTAACAGACACATGAAAAGATGCTCAACATCACTCATCATCAGGAAATAAAAATGAATAACATGATGAGATACCACTTCACACCTGTCAGAATGGCTAAAATTAACAACACAGGAAACAATAGATGCTGGTGAGTTTGGGAAGAAAGGGGAACACTCTTGCACTATTGAAGGGAATGCAAATTGTTTCAGCCACTCTAGAATCATTATGGAGGTTTATCAAAAAGCTAAACATAGAACTATGGTATGATTCAGGAATTGCACTCCTAGGTATTTACCCGAAGAATACAAAAATACTGCTTCAAAAGGGCACATGCACCCTGATGTTTATAGTAGCATTATCAACAATATCCAAATTATGGAAAGAGCCCAAATGTGCATCCACTAATGAATGGAAAAAGAAGATGTGGTATATATTTACAATGGAATATTGCTCAGCCATGAAAAGGAAAGAAATCTTTCCATTTGTATGACTTGGGTGGAGCTAGAGTGTATTATGCTAAGTGAAATAAGTCACTCAGAGAAGATCAATACTATATTATTTCACTCATAGGTTGAATTTAAGAAACAAAATGGATGCACGTAGTGGAACAAAAAGAAAAGAAAGAGAGAGAGAGAGAGGAGGGAGAAGGAGACAAATCATAAGAGACTCTTAACTATAGGGAAAAACTGAGGGTTGCTGGAGGTGAAGTGGGCAGGGGATGGTCTAAATGTGTGATGGGTATTATAGAGGATACTTTTTAATTTTTTAATGTTTATTTATTTTTGACAGAGAGATACAGACACAGTGTGAGCAGGGGAGGGGCAGAGACATAGGGAGATACAGAATCCCAAGCAGGCTACAGGCTCTGAGCTGTCAGCGCAGAGCCTGATGCAGGGCTCAAGCTCACAGACTTTGAGATCATGACCTGAACTGAAGTCAAGATGCTCAACCCACTGAAAAACTCAGGAACCCCATAGAGGATACTTGTTTTGATGAGTACTAGGCATTAAATACAAGTGATGAATCACTAAATTCTACTCCTGAAGCCAATATTACACTATATGTTAACTAGATTTTAAATAAGAACTTGAAACAAACAAAAAGGAGGTTTTAGTGGATGGACATCACAGTGCCATCTGCTTTTCCTTCTCCCCTGTGTGCTTGCCTGTCCATCAAGTCATCAGCTAGCCATCACAGTTCCTGAATGCTTGGCACTGTCCTTGGAGGTCCCCTGTCTGGATATGTATTCAGGCCCAGAACCAAAGTGTGCTTATGGCTATCTCACAAGTGAGTTAACACAATAGCTAACAAATATCTCATGCTTAATTGTGGTAAAGAAGTGGGTATAGTGGTTTAACTATAATTACCTAAATTAAGACTTATGCACTTATTTATGGTAACTGAAGCCTTCAAAGAACTTGGAATCTGAAAGGCAGAGTAAGGAAAGTAAAACAGAGAAACATATATTAACTGGTACAATTTAGGAAGGCACTGACCAAGCTCTTTGGGCTATATTGGCAGTGTCACTCCTCGCCACAAGGTAGAGTGTTTCAGATAAAAATTCCCTGTAAGCACCATGTCTTGGGACAGGATTCATCATAGGATTCTATAGGATTCTATAGGATTTCATCTTTACTTAATGTCTTAAAGTCAACAATGTCTGATTACCATGGGAAGAATGATTAATTGCATCTGTTAAAAATGAGAACTAGCAAAAGTATATCACTTGATTAGTAGCACACATATTTCTAACCTAAATTTAATCCACTGGGATATTAAGTGTTATGTGATTATCTTCAATTTATGGAAGAGAAGATGGAGGTACATATAGATTATTTATAATTTATATGCAAAACTGGAATTTAAATTGAGCAGCCTGAAGACGAGTCTAATATTTAACTGATTCTCTATAACATCTGACTTGAACCATCATCCTTGACCTAATTAAGTATATTAAAATAAACAATTATGACTAGGTGGATAATAAAGACACAGATAACTATAAGAGTGAGAAATAAACTAAATGTAGTTTTTTCCTCTAAATTCAGCATAACTGCAAGTGAATTTATCTTCATGAACAAGTTTGTTGTTATCAGCAACTTTATCTAATTATTTAGCCTAGGGTCACCTAATTGACAACCTAATTTATATGAGAATGTCTGAAATTTTTTCGAAAGACAAGGTTTTGGTAACCAAATCACAATTTGGTAACTTTCCCAAGATCATATACCAAGCAAGTTGTTGGTCTTTGGAAGTTGACCTCTGGTTTTAGAATCTATTATCTTGTGTTGAATTTCCTTTCCTTTTTTAGTATTGCTTTCTTTTTATAGTTGAATTTGTATGTACTAGTTTACTAATAGGTGGGAAAATACAATAATGTTTAGCATTGTTCTGTGACTTTTTTTTACATACAAGAGTTTAACTAGATTTTATATGTGTTCTTTCTTGTTCAATTGAAGACTTATCAGTGAGTGTAAAAAGAAAAATTGTTCATATATTTAAGAAGCTATTTCATGGATGATCAATTATAATGTTCAAATAAACTTCTATTTGTGTATTTATTATATATTTAAGTTAATTGACATTTTCTATGCAAATATAATAACATATTTCGACATTATTCAAAAAGATTTCTAAATTTAATGAGATTACAGTAGAGTTTCTCTCTCTTATAAAAATATTTTTTCAAATTAAGTTTTATTTGACCTGTTTTTTTATGTATTTTTTCTTAGACTATACAAGAATGTGTTAAGTCAGGGGAAACTAATGTGTGACATGCTCAAAACACAGTATTAGGCTGATGCGAAAAGGGGAACTTAACAAGATGTTAATGTCGTATTGCCCACCATAGTATTTATTTTTATTTCTTTTATTATGTTTTTTTAATTTTTTAAAAATGTTTTTATTTATTTTTGATACAGAGAGAGACAGAGCATGAGCAGGGGAGGGGCAGAATCCGAAGCAGGCTCCAGGCTCTGAGCTGTACGCACTGAGCCCGATGTGGGGCTCAAACTCACAGACCGTGAGACCATGACCTGAGCTGAAGATGGACACTCAACAGACTGAGCCACCTAGGCGCCCCATATTTCTTTTATTTTTAATGTTAGAAGAGTACGTGAGTGGGATAGAGAGGCAGAGAGAAAGAGAATCTTAAGTAGGCTCCATGCTGAACAATGGGGGCATGAGGCTCAACCCTACAACCCTTGGATCATGACCTCAGCTGAAATGAAGAGTAGGGTGCTCAACCAAATGAGCCACCAAGGCACTCCCACCATAGTATTTCTAACAAGTTTTCCTTTAATATTTTGTTTAATATGAAGAATGGTTGCATTTAAAAAAATAATAATATAGTGTTTAATATCACTTTTATTGAATTATATAACAAATATAAATCACGTATCTGCTCTTAGTTTGCTTATGAAATTACTTCTTTTTTCCAGTAATTAACAATATAATACCTGAAATTGATCATATAAAATTTTAATGAAAATACTTTGACTTAAGAGGATAATTATTGTTTTAACTCAAGAAAGTTCAGATAAAATACAATATTAAGAGTGATAGAAATATTTTCCTCCTCCATGTGAAAATCCACTTTAAGATATATGATTCCTTGTGTTTGGAAAACCAATTTTATTTTTACAATTTTGTTTCTTCATTTAGTGGGGAGATAAATCAGTGGCATAGTAGGAAGACCCTAGGTTTTCCCTGTCCCTCAAACACAGCTAGGCAATATCAAACCATTCTGAACACCCGATAAGTCAACCTGAAAACTGACAGAACAGAGTGCTCCACTAGAGGTTGAGAAGTGTTCACTTCACAGAAGGTAAAAAGTATGAAGATATTGTTTAGGCAGATCTCAGGTGCTGTGGAGGTGAGAGAGCCCTGGTCGTGGAGAAAAGCTAGAGAGAGTGGAACACACAAGGATAAGCACAAGGGGAGCATTTTGCCAAAGCCATTGGCTGGGAAAATGAGAGGTGCTGATTTCATCTGCTTTTGCAACCAGTGGAGCTCAAAGACTGGAGGTTTATTTATTATTTTTTTAATTTACATTTATATATTTTTGAGAGAGTGAGACAGAGCATGAGTTGGGGAGGGACAGGGAGAGGAGGAGTCACAAAATCTGAAGCAGGCTCCAGGTTCTGAGCAAGAGTTCAACACAGAGCCTGATGCGGGGCTTGAACCCAAGAACCATGAGATCATGACCTGAGCTGAAGTCAGATGTTCAACCGACTGAGCCACCCAGGCACTCTACACCTGGAGTTTTAGAAGTTCCTGGGCAAGCCTGGGGTAGAGACCTGAGAACAATGCCTTAAACCTACAAAGAAGGGAAGAGAACAACTCCAAGGCAGATTGCACAATCTGAGGATCACCTAAGGTGCATGGGGAGAGGCTGTTCCTACATTTTTGAATGCGTCTAGGAGAGATAACACTGATCTCTGGTGAAAAAAGAACCAATGGGAAAAATTTCCTTCCCATGACCCTCAACATAGGCACAGTGACACCTGCTAAGGGCATCTATAACCCAGGCACTTGTTGTTTAATCTGCTTTGCTCCAAATGCCATGCCCTTGTGCTCTGGCATGACTGCTTTTCTGGATCAAATTTGAATCAATCCCAGCACAGCGAGACCCAGTGCTGGTTCCCAGAGGACCAGTGCAGGTCCTTACCACACCAGGTGCCTGAAGTTTGCAATTTTAAAAGTAAGCAGGTTTGGCTGTGGTAGAGGCCTAGGTATGGTGCACTGCTGGAAGGAGGCAAGTGACCTAGAGACAGTTTGAAAACAGCCATCTGAAAAATGTCAGTGATGCATGAGGGGAACTTATTCACTCTTCTGAAGGTGCTTCCTTGAGAACAGCAAGCATAGACTTCACTCTGGGAACAAAGGAGCAGACTGGCACCATTTCTCTGCTCTGACCCTCAGGGTAAATCAACTTCAGCAAATAGCTCAGTGCCAGTACTGGGTGCCTAACCTGCTTTACAGAAAGACTTCCTTTCTGTGCTCAGCTGGTAACTGCTATTCTCTGACAAGTATGCCTAAGGACCAGCACAGCTGACTCCTTCCACAAAAGGCCAGCACAGATCCTGAACCCAATATATCTACTGACCATAGAGTTCTGTGAAGCTCCAATTCTATTGAAAATAGCATCAGGTCTCTTTTAACAAGCACATATTTAAAACTCACCACATACTGGCCAAAGTCTACACACTCCCCACTACAGACATGTCTAACCTCTGTAGATGAATGACCTGAGGGACAGAACAGCCAAAACACGGGGCAAAATACATGCAGCACACAGGAAACACTTCCTGAAACACCAGGCCCTGGACAGTATACGACCATTAGGCCATTCATAAGGCCATTACTCTTGGGAGCAGGAAACATAGCAGGGTTTCCTAACACACAGAAGAAAACAGTGACTAGACAAAGTGACAAGACAGAAGAATTCATCCCAAAAAAAAGAATAAGGAAAGGTCACAGACAAGAATGTAATCAAAACAAACATAAGTAATATGCCTGACCCAGAATTTAAAGCAATAATCATAAAAATACTCGATGGACTTGAGGTGAGGGAAAATGGAAGACTTCAGGGAACATCTTAATGCAGAGATGAAGGAGCTAAAAAAACAATAAAATCAAAATGACAAATTCAATAACTAAGATTCAGAACACACTGGATGTAATGACCACAATGATAAAAGGAGAGGAATGAATAGTGATACAGAATATAGAATTATGGAAAACAGTGAAGCTGAACAAAAAAAAAGAAATAAAAATTTTGTGTCATGACAGTAGACGTAGGAACTCAGTGACTCCATTGAAGACAATAGCATTTGGGGGAACCTGGGTGGTTCATTCTGTTAAGCATCCAACTCTTTGTTTCAGCTCAGGTTATGATCCCGTGGTTTGTGGGTTTTAGCCCTGTGTCAGGCTCTGCACTGACAGAGTGGATCCTACATGGGTTTCTCCATCTCCCTCTCTCTCTCTCTGTCTCTCCCCTCCTCACTCTCTCTGTCTCTCTCAAAAAAACTAAATAAACTTAAAAATAAAGACAGTAACATTGACATCATAGGAATCCCAGAAGAAGAGACAAAAAAGTTAGAGGAATTTGAGGAAATTATATGTGAAAATGTCCAAAATCTGGGGAAGGAAACAGACATCAAAATCCAGGAGGCAGAGAGAAATTCCTTCAGAATTGACAAAAGCAGGCCAATACCAAGATATATTGTAGTTAAATTTGCAAAATATAGTGATAAAGAAAAAAAAAATCCTAAAACCAGAAAAGAACAAGGTCTCTAATGTACAAAGGAAGACACATAGGGGTAGCAACAGATCTCTTCACAGAATTTTCGCAAGCTAGAAAGGAGTGGTATGAAATATTTAATGTGCTGAATATAAAAATCTGAAGCCAATAATATTCTATCCAGCAAGGATATCAGTATGAATAGAGAGAGATAAAGAGTTTCCCAGACAAATAAAAACTAAAGGAGTTCATGACCACTAAACCATCACTGAAAGAGG